>NC_037681.1:10523804-10673559 GCF_003255815.1 Theropithecus gelada
AAAAAAAAAAAAAAAAAAAAAAAAAAAAACACCACAACCTCAGGCCGGGCGCGGTGGCTCATGCCTGTAATCCCAGAACTTTGGGAGGCTGAGGCAGGTGAATCACGAGGTCAGGAGTTCCAGACCAGCTTGGTCAACATGGTGAAACCCTATCTCTACTAAAAATACAAAAAATTATCTGGGCATGGTGGTGGGCACCTGTAATCCCAGCTATTCGGGAAGCGGAGGCAGGAGTATCATTTGAACCGGGGAGGCAGAGGTTGTAGTGAGCCGAGAGAGCGCCACTGCACTCCAGCTCAGGCAAAAAAGAAAAAAAAACACACACAAGCTTAGTTTCTCTCCGTTTTGTGGGCCTCTGTCACATTTTCATCATCTCAAGGGACTTCTTTTGCGCCTATGATCTGTTTTCTGATGATAACTTTCCATGACTCTTTTTTGTTTATTTTTATGATTATAAGTATTTTAGTAACAAGAGTTTCCCTGAACATGTTGGCAGGAGCTGGGAGTCAGCATAGCTTATCTATCATCTGTTGTTTTTGCAAAGTGGTTAAAAATGGCCTGTTCTCTCTCCAATCTGCCTCCTCTCCTTTCATTTTTAATTGACAAATAATAATTGTATGTATTGATGGGGTACAATGCGATGCTTTCATCTACGACTACATTGTAGAAAGATACAGTCAAGCCAATTAACATACCTATCACCTCACCAACATATTTTTGTTGTGATGAGGACGTTAAAAATCTATTCTTTTAAGAATTTTGAAATACACAACGCATTATCAGCTGTGATCTTCTGCTTTTATCTGTACCTTCTCCTCTCTGTTCTTATGGTTCCTGTCTGGCTGTAATTGGATTCTTCTTCCAGTGTTTGCCTCCCTGTGGGTCTGTTCTAGAAGGGAGTTGGATTCCTTGGTCAGGAGAGTGTATAGGCCAGGTTTCTCCCACACCTTCAGGCTAATCACTACAGGGCCTCTCGACCAGGAATGTTGCAGACGCCTCCACAATGCCTGTTTGGCCCGACCCACCTCCCACGGTGGCAGCTGGAGGATGGGGAGCCATGTCCCAGGGCAGTTGGCTCCCCTCCCCTCCCTTGCCCTCCTCCTTCTTCCCTTCCCTTCCACACAAGCGCTCATGCCACATTGGTCCTGGGGCTGCAAGAAGTCCCATCCTGTGTGCTTGTATTCGGGGCGTGTGGGGTTCCTTACCGCCCACTTGGCTCTCTGAGAGATGTTGTCTGAGTGTCTTTGGTTCTGCTATCCTAAGTGCCTTGTTTGTTTTTAAGGCAGATCCTGGAAATTCAAACCCTACCAGGCTGCCCCTGCCATCCTTCCAGAATCCTCTCTAGATGAGAGCACGGGAGAGAGGAGAGAGCAGTGTGAGATGCTAAGAGAATTAATTAAATGCTGGCCAGAGGCGGTGGCTCACACCTGTTATCCCAGCATTTTGGGAGGCGGAGATGAGCAGATCACTGAGGTCAGGAGTTCGAGACCTACCTGGCCAACATGGTGAAACCACAACTCTACTAAAAATACAAAAAATTAGCCGGGCATGGTGGCAGGTGCCTATAGTCCCAGCTACTTGGGAAGCTGAGGCAGGAGAATCACTTGAACCCGGGACACAGAAGCTACAGTAAGCCAAGATCATGCCACTGCACTCTAGTCTGGGTATCAGAATCAGACTCCATCTCAAAAAAAAAAAAAAAGACAAGTGCCGTAAAAGGTTCACATTTTTCCAGTTAGGCCCAGCCTAAAACTGCCTCTTTACATATTTTAAGCTTGGCCTAAAGGTTCTCCATACACAGTGAACCGTAACCTAACTGGATCTGTAAACAGACTGTCACTGACTCTTCTCAGCAGATGAGGCTCAGCCATGCACAGATGCTCAACTGTTCAAGCCACATTCAAATAATGCAAGCACCAGCTGTAACCAATCCAGCTGTTTCTGTGCCTCACCTTCTCGTTTCTAACCATGAATGTTATCTCACCATGTGGCAGCCCTGGAGGTGCTCTGAACCTATTCTGGTTCAGGGGCCTGTCCCACTGGAAAATCATTCTTTACTCAACTAAACTCTGTTACATTTAATGTGTCTAAAGTTTTTCTTCTAACTTTCTTTCCAGCTAAGACGCTATTGTTGTTAAATATCTATGTCCCCCCTCCACCACTACCAGTTGTTAAACTTTTTGAGGTAAGCTATCATATTTTATTCAGCTTTCTATCTCCAGACCCTATTGTGGCACCCATCAGGTAGGAAAGACACGATCAAATTGGTTGCATTGAATTAAAGTAATATTTCTTGCTGGAAACTGTGTATCTACCTTTTTTCTTTTTTTCCTGCTGGGGCTGAACAACTGCTAGGAAATAAAAGATGGGTCAAGTTCATGTGTATTTGTAGTTCCAAACAGATTTTCTTTTCCTGAAGGGAAAGTAAAAGTATAATAGACCAAAGAGACCAGAGGTCAAGTAATCAAGGAATTAAAATTTAAGAGACCCTAACTGATAACCTTTACTGATGGTGGCTCCCTGTTTTAGAAAATGAATTGGTGCAAACGTTTTCAAAATTACCCATTAAAAAGTCAGTGCTGCCGAGCATGGTGGCTCACGCCTATAATCTCAGCACTTTGGGAGGCCGAGGTGGGTGGATCACCTGAGGTCAGGAATTCGAGACCAGCCTGGCTAACATGGCAAAACCTCATCTCTACTAAAAATACAAAAATTAGCCAGGAGTGGTGGTGTACACCTGTAATCCCAGCTACTCAGGAGACTGAGATAGGAGAATCACTTGAACCCGGGAGGCAGAGGTTGCAGAGAGCCAAGATTGCACTACTGCACTTCAGCCTGGGTGACAGAACAAGACTCCCTCTCAAAAAAAAAAAAAAAAAATCAGTGAAAATGATAGCAGTTATTATAATTCCTTTTGTTTCATTGCTACTGTTCAGTCTCCAAACTGGCTTCACAAAGATCACCTTATGTAAGGCTTCACCTTATGTGAAGTTGGTGGCAAACGAGATGAGCTACAATAATGCCAAGAGTTAAATAGCTCTTGAGAGACCACATATGGATTCAGATTCAGTCTTCCAGGAACAGCAGACTATCTCTCATTAATGCTTAGATTTCTGGCCCCTCCCTAGAGTAGCTGATCCAACAGGTCAGGATGGGGCTTGGAAATTTGCATTATGGCAAGTTCCTAGGTGATGCTGATGCTGTCAGTCAAGGGACACACTTTGAAAACCACAGGTCTGCTGTATTGGTTAATAATGCTTGTCAACCTTAAGAAATGAGATTCAGAAAATATGATTAAGTATAAAGTTTATTCCAGTACAAAGCTCAAGGATGGCCACCCCAAAACACTGAACCAATGGAGTCAGCATTCCAAAGTGGAGAGGTTAAGGGTTCACTTATATGGAAATTTTAGCAGGATTGCAACCTTTTCCATACACTACAGCAATTTGATTGATTACAGATTGTTACATTCTTAAAAAAAATATATTACTCGGCCTGGCATGGTGACTCACGCCTGTAATCCCAGCACTTTAGGAGGTCAAGACAGGCAGATCACAAAGTGATCTGAAGGGAAAGTAAGAGTGTAATAGACCATCCTGGCCAAAATGGTGAAACCCCGTCTCTACTAAAAATACAAAAATTAGCTGGGCATGATGGCGTGCGCCTATAGTCCCAGCTACTCAGGAGGCTGAGGAAGGAGAATCACTTGAACCCAGGAGACAGAGCTTGCAGTGAGCTGAGATCACACTACTGCACTCCAGCCTGGTGACAGAGCGAGACTCTGTCTCAAAAAAAAAAAATTATTACTCTATGAGAAGGGGTAGTGATCTGAGGGGGGCTTATCTCTGGCACCATTTGGTCTTAATGGTGAAATGAAAGGCAGAAGTTGTAACTGCAGGACATTTGATGCAGGCTGCATAGTCACATTTCTCTCAAGACTCAGGATAATTAAAATTCCAACATCTTTAAGTTTGAATTCTTTTCAGTTTTTATTTAATTTCACATGCTTAATGGTTATTTGCATGCTCATTTTAAGTTCTGAAGATGGAAAATTCTTAAATATTCACATTAATCAACCTCTACTTCAAGCACCATAGGAATTGGAAATGTATACATGTTTATCTTCATACCCACATCAATGGTTGCGTATTGGAGCATTGGGTGTGAAGAGGAGTATTCATTTTCTTAGAGTTGTCAATTAATAAATAATTACCTGTTTATATCAGCTACAGTAAAACACTACATTTAGTAGCCTTTACAGTCATTCCACTGAGTTGTATCCAGTTCAAAAGATGAGG
This sequence comes from Theropithecus gelada, assembly GCF_003255815.1. Classification (NCBI taxonomy): domain Eukaryota; kingdom Metazoa; phylum Chordata; class Mammalia; order Primates; family Cercopithecidae; genus Theropithecus; species Theropithecus gelada. The sequence continues at coordinate 10,528,103 of NC_037681.1, forward strand.
CCAGACAGCCTATACCAACAAGGTGCTCAGGTAGGTGTTTCTTAGAAGATGAAGATGCAGTTTTCCTGCACACCACCTGGGGGTAGCAGTGCTGCCTGTGTTTTACAACTGCTGAAACAGAAACTAAATAGAAACGTGGAATGTCAGTATCCAGCTGTTGTTTGAGCAAAGCTGCCTGGTCTGCATAAGAGCATAACAATTATAATGCATTGCAGTTTGCCAGATAATAACAGTTCCAGAGTTGAAATGCCTGAATTCTGAAAGAACAATGATGGGCAGGTAAGAAATAAATGAGTCTTAAAAGTTCATATGTCTTAGGAAACATGTTATTTAAAATCAATGTCGTAGGAATCCAGTTGAAAATATTAATCAACTATGTATTTGTCATTTTGTGCAGCTCACAAATATGTGCTGTGGGCAATGCCTTCAGTCCCTTGCCTGAACGGATCTGGTGCTGCCCTGAGAGGCCACTTGTGCCTCTGCCTGCTGAGGGGTGGGTGTCATTTGCTCACACCCATCCTATCCCTGGGCTTAGAAGTAGGAGATAGTCCTGTTTGTTCCTTGCCATCATTTTCAAATCTTTATACTTTTTCTCCTGCCCTCCTCATGTCCCCCATAATCCCTGCCTCAAGAAAAAGCTGTGTGGCCCATGCTGTAGGCTATGGCACCAACCCCAACCCTTAGAGGTTCCCTCTGAGGCCACCGGCCTGATTCCCTGAAGATCTTAGCACCTGGCCCCTGTCTGTCTCCCAGCATTGCTTCTGCTGTAATTCATAGGTGTGCATATCCACATGGATGGTACTTCCAATATCTGGCCCTTCAGTGGCTTCCTTGTCTCCTCCAGGCTCCTACTGCCCACAGGATACCAGGAGCCACTTTCCATCACGTCGTAAACAGTGTCATGCTCATAACTGTGACCCTTCATAATCTCTGTCAAGCATCCCAGTCCCTGACCCCACCTCCTATTTTCTGGCCTTGCACCTCCACCCCAACAATAATTTGATCCCCCTGGGACCTACACCTCCCTGATGGTAGATTTGCAATGGTTCCTCCCTTCCTCTTCATCCTCGATTCTCTCCACACCAGCTTGGATTCCAGAGCCCACCGTTTTAATCCTTCCCCTCCATATGCATTCAGCACTTCTGCCCATTCTCCCACAGTCATGTTAGCCTGGAAAACCCCCCAAACCCAATTAAACCCAACTCTGCCAGCCCCTCACTGCAAACCCAACTCTGCCAGCCCCTCACTGCAGCCTTGCACCTGATTATACAGGAGAAAAACTCCCACCTGGTCTACTGGCCACACTTGAATTGAGGACTGCTGACCCCAGGAGGACCCTCCGAGCTGCCTGGAAATCTTGTGTTCACCTGGTCACTTTAGTATCCCCCTATCCTAGGAGACTATGTCACTCCTACTCCCCTCTCCCCAAACTGTCAACCTTTCTCCCAGCCTCACTCTCATCTGATGACCTTTCTTTCTCACTGAGAAAACCAATCAACAAAGGATGTCTGCATCTACCCGCCTCCCCGTGTCTACACCCACACCTGGCCTTCCCTCCTGTTACTGCATCTACCCGCCTCCCCGTGTCTACACCCACACCTGGCCTTCCCTCCTGTTACTGCAGAGGAATTGTTTGTGCCAACTGTTCATGAACCAACCAAGGCCAAATCCTCAGGGGCACTAAACCCATCCCTTCCTGCCGTCTCGAGGACAGGCCTCCAGCAATTCTCTCCTCTTCCTCTCGGGCATCATGGGATTTCCCCTCTCCTGGATCACCCCGTCAGCACACAAACAAGCTCGCGCTTTTCTCATCCTGGAACAAAGAAAGATAGGAAGGAAGGGAGGGAAGGAAATAGAGAAGGAGGGGAAGGAGGGAGGGAAGGAGGGAAGGAGAGAGAAAAAGAAGGAAAAAAGGAAAGAAGGTTCCTTCCAGTTCTATGTGAGCTTAAGCCTGTCTCTTGTCGTCTTCTCTATCCTGGTGGATGACAGCAATACCCTTGGGCCTGGAGTCCTCTCCACATCAATCCTCAGCAAATTCTCCCAGCTCTATCTCAAAGGAGCACCTTCCCTGCACCTCTCCAGCCCCGCCTTTTCCCTCAGTGCCTTGCCCTGGTTTATCATAACTGCCTTGTGCCTGCTTCTTCCTGTCCCAACCTTCCCCCGGAGGCTGTCCTCAAGAAAGCAACAACCATGAGCTCCTAAAAACGCAGTCACTCATGTTCCCCTGCTCAAACCACCCACTGCTCATCTCCCTGTAGGGCTAAAGTGGAAGTTCTTCAGGTGGGCCAGTCTTACAGAATCACGTAGGCTTCCCCGGCCTCGCTGGCCTCTCTCACCTGCTTCCTGCCTCTCTCTCTCTAGCCACGCTGACCGTGTCCCTTTCTTACTCCTTCAGGGCTCTCCTCCCACATCTTAATAGGCTCCAGCCTCTATAACAAATTACCATAGACTAGAGGCGTAAACAACAGCCGTGTGTTCTTCAGTTCCAGAGGTGAATGTCCAGAATCAAGGTGCCAGCAGATTCTGCGACTGCGGAGAGCCCGTTTCCTGGGCTGTGGGTGGCCGCTTTCTAGCTGCACCCTCACAGGGCTGAGACAGAGCTCCAGGTGCCTTCTCTTTTTATAAGGACACTCATCCCACCATGGGGTGTCTTCTTCATGACCTCATCTCACCCCAATCAGCCCCCAAAGCCCGCCTCCCAATACCATCCCATTGGAGGGCAGTGTTTCAGCATATGAATTTTGGGGGGACCCAAACATTCAGTCCGTAGCACCCCGTATGCCCTCGTGTGCACTTGGACTTTGCTCCATGGAACGTGCGAGTCCAGCAGCCTTTAATTGCCTCAGACAGAGCCAGTTTGACCCAGGCCATCCTGTCTGGGTTGATTAGATCGGGGTCCCCCTGACCCCCAGATGGTCACGGGCAGCCTGTAGACCACACAGTCAACAAGTAGGATCTATGGAAAGGGATGACCACACTGAAAAATATTTTAGAACAATTTTTGCTTGGATTCTTCTTACATGTAAACTCCCAGATAATCTTCAACTGCAGTGGCTACCACCTATGTTCATCATCACGAGAGGTGTTTCATGTGAATTAACGAATTCTTAGTTCAGCAATGTTGCAGAAAAGTCTAATTTCAATAAGGTGGAAAATTCAAACATTCAACATCACCCTCCCTTCCACAGGTTAGTGATCAATCCTGAAGGTCAGATGGGTCTAAGGCTCCTGACGGTTCATGGCTTCCAACAACTGGTATTGGGAATGTGATGCATGCGCTCAGCTCTCACCCTGTTCCCGGGCCTCGGTTGCTCTCCAAGAGGGCCTCCTTTCTTTAACCCTCCACTCTCAAATCCAGGGTATGTGTCGCCAAGTCTGATCTATTTTGTCAGGCACAGTACACTTGAACTGCAAATAGAGCAAGATGGCTCCTGACAGCTGGAGTCCTTCAGGGTGGGCACAGGCACGCCAAGTCAGTTCCCCTCTGAGGCCCCAACTACACGTGAGTTATAGCTCATGACTTTGCTACCTTTTTCTTCCAGTCGTCCAGAGGGTAACTGATGTCATCACCCATATGTGCACACACATGCAGACACGCACACTCATGCACACATACAGGCACATAGGCATACACACAGACATGTACTCTCTCTCTCACACACACACACATACAGACACACACACCCCCTCTTTCCAATGGCAAGTAGCCATTTCTCTCGTTCCCTATAGGAGAGAACAGTTTCCTAACCACTCCTCTCTCTTTGAGGCCACCTTGCCCACAGTGCAGTTAGTACTTCACAAGACGTCACAGGATTTTGCAGAGCAGGAGTGGTTCCTTTTCTTTTGTGTTTGGTACATTTTCAACTTTGCTCACTGGGTGCTAGAAATAAGAAAAGAACTTGAGTAGCCAAGCAGAAACTTCTAAAGGGCCAGTCCATAGCCACAGAAAGACTCAGTGGGAAATTCTGAGTCCTTTTTTGGGAGAATCCGATTAAATTATTTGACAAGGTGCCCCCGATCCTATCCCCGGTATCTAGTTGAAATGCAGGCTGATGACTTTGTTCTTCCAGGTGACATTATACACATCAGGTGTAGAGAAGGCAGCGTTCAGTCTATCCCAAGGAGATGCTATCTTTTTCTCAAGGGATAATGCTTCTGAGAGTCCTGCTTCAGGAACACTCGGGACTTGCGTGATGCAGGAGAACTGAGAACACAGCCAGCACCCCAAGAAGGGTCGGCATCTAGGAAAGACGATGCAAAAGCCAATATTGACAGAGGTGGTACAGTCAAGCAGGTAAAACTTGCAGTCAGATCAGTTCAGTGAGGTCTGTTCATGGGCCAGGAAAATGGTGCACAGTGAAGGTGAGAGAATAATTTGGGGCACATTGACGGGAATCCTGGGCTATTGGAGCTTGACAGGTAAGGTAGGTGAACTGCAGTACTGGGCAGTCTGCCTGGGTGGCAGGGCCCCTGCTACTGACTGGTGATAGGTAAGGGCCACAGTCCTTTGGAAGGGGTTGAGCAGTCTGCCTCAGAGTCCCCTAAAAATAACACATCCTGCAAAGGGACAAGGGAGGTAGTACTGGAGCAGTGCAACAAACTACATATCTCTGGAGGCCCTAATTTGCTAAACAGAAAGGTATGCCAGGAGTCTACTCTCAGGAGTGTTGGGGAAGCAACAAAAGGTCTTGCTACTGAGAACCCAGGTTTAAGCAAATGCACCAACGTGAACATTTAGAGAGAAAGGGGCCTGTCATCTTAGGTTGGATAATAGTAAAAGGAGGGAACTCTGGGTGTAGTCAAACATGAACCAGAGTAGGAATGATGAGTACTCACCACCACCAGCTCTCCCATTATTCTGGGACTCAGAAGACGACAGTACTGGCAGCCCCCTTACACTTGGGAGGCCATGTGACTAGGTCTGTCCGAGGAAGGGTGGGCAGAAATGACATGGGTCATTTTCAGGTGGAAGTGGTGAAGAAGCCGTGCCTTACTCTGCCATGTCTCTGGCCAGAGCAAAAAAGACAGAAGGAGCTGAGTCCCTGAGTCTCTGTATGGAGGACATGACCTTGAGGAGCAGACCAAACCCACAGTGAAGTGAGAACATACTCTTCTGTGTACCGTTGTACGACCTGGGGCTTGTATGTTAGGTTGGGGCATGGCCCAAGCTAACCTAACTACTATAGCAGGTTTCAAGACTCTCTGAAACACATTAAAGTGTAAGCCCATGCCTAGAAAGTCCAAGAGAGAAAACATCTCAAGTCATTGAGGGGTCTTAAAGAAACAAAAACTCTGATTCTACAAATAAATATTATCCCAATGAGGAAATTAGGAGTGAAGATACCCAAAGCAGAAAATGTCATTGAATCAAGAAGACCTCTGAAACACTTAGGAATAAAAGAGACATGTATTAAAAAAATGAACATAGAATATTTGACCAACCACAAATGCAGATGAAGAGCACTGAAATGAAATGTTTCAGGAAATCTGGGACCTCAAAATAATGGAAACTTGTTGAAAAGGCAATGGGCCTTCAAAAGCCCTCAATCAAATATGATCAAAGAAAACCAATGGGAAAAAGGACCACCAACGGGGGCTAAGAAAAAAAAAAGAAGGCACAACTGCTCAGCTGCTATTTTGCTTCCAAATTCTCTCTAAGTGGGAAAATCATAGAACAAGAGAGGAGGTGAAACATGATTGGATTACTGTGCTTGATGCTGGGCACATTTTTAGAAGAACTCTAACAAGTTAGCTCTATCCAAGGAGAAACTATCAGAAAAGTAAAAGGTCAGAATCCTCTTCTATGAGCACAAGTTGAAGGTCGGGTGCAGCGGCTCAAGCCTGTAATCCTAGCACTTTGGGAGACTGAGGTGGGTGGATTACTTGAGCTCATGAGTTTGAGAGCAGCCTGGCCAACATGGTGAAACCCCACCTCTACAAAAATACAAAAATTAGCCAGGTGTGGTAGTGTGTGCCTGTGGTCCCAGCTACTTGGGAGGCTGAGGTGGGAGGATGGCTTGAGCCCAGGAGGCAGAGGTCGCAATGAGCCAAGATCGTGCCATTGCACTCCAGTCGGGACAGACCCTGCCTCAAAAGAGAAAGAAAGAGAGAAAGAGAGAAAGAGAGAGAGAAAGAAAGAAAGAAGGAAAGAAGGAAGGAAGGAAGGAAGGAAGGAAGGAGAGAGGAAGGAGGGAAGGAAGGAGAAAGAAAGAAAGAAAGAAAGAAAGAAAGAAAGAAAGAAAGAAAGAAAGAAAGAAAGAAAGAAAGAAAGGGAGAGAGAGATGGGAAAGAGAGAAAGAGAGAGCGAGAGAAGGGAGGGAAGGAAGGAAGGAAAGAAGGAAGGAAGGAGGGAGGGAGGGAAGGAAGGAAGGAGAAGGGAGGAAAGAAGGAAAGGAGGAAGGAAGGAAGGGAGGGAAGGAGGGAGGGAAGGAGGAGGGAGGGAAGGAGGGAGGGAGGGAGGAAGGAAGGGGGGAGGAAGGAAGGAAGGAAGGAAGGAAGGAAGGAAGGAAGGAAGGAAGGAAGGAAGGAAGGAAGGAAGGAAGGAAGGAAGGAAGGAAGGAAAGAGAAGTTGTAGCAGAGCATAGAGGCTGCAGTCGTTGAGTGTTAGGCATAACTCTTAGATTCAAGTGTCCTGAATCTAACATGAGAGAAGGAAAAATCTACCAGCTCAAGGACCCACAAACTCTGGATTAACATGAGATAGAAAGATCCAAGTCCTTAGGTGCTCTCTCAAATTCATCTTTCCCCCCTCCCTACTTCCTTCCCCTTTCTCTTCTTCACTCTTCACCTTTCACTCTGCTTTCACTCTGCTTCCATTTCAGGCAGACATGTTCTATGTGGCAGAAAACAAGACCACCACAGCTCCAGGCTCACAGCCCTCCCCCTCACTATGGGACACATGTTTCCAGATAGCTCCAGCAAAGCTACTTATGGTAACACTGAGAGGCTCCCATGAGTCACGTTCTCTTTATTAGACCAGTCATGTGGCCAGGGTGATGACATTGTCTCATTTGCTGCCTCATCCCTGTGCCTACAGCGGCTGGGAGAGGGAGAGCCCCCAAAGCATAAACACAGTGGCGTTACCAAGGAGAGGGCAAGAGTCTCCAAAGTATAAGATGCTGGCCTGGAAAAAAATGAATAAAACATGTCCCATACAATACATTTGAAAGGTTTTCACATGGCAGGGTTATTTGACTGGAGATATTCATTCCTAGGCAGTATTACTCAGTCCAAGTTGCAGAGATTTTTATTTAATCTAAGGAAACCCTTTTTTTTTTTTTTTTTTTGAGACGGAGTCTTGCTCTGTCGCCCAGGCTGGAGTGCAGTGGCGTGATCTCGGCTCACTGCAAACTCTGCCTCCCCGGTTCAAATGATTCTCCTGCCTCAGCCTCTTGAGTAGCTGGGACTACAGGCACCTGACACCACACCTGGCTAATTTTTTGTATTTTTAGTAGAGACGGGGTTTCACTGTGTTAGCCAGGATGGTCTCAATCTCCTGACCTCGTGATCCACCCGTCTCGGTCTCCCAAAGTGCTGGGATAACAGGCATGAGCCACTGCGCCCGGCCTAGGGAAAACCATTTTTTTTAAAAAATTGGAACTGTTTTTTAAAACAGAAACAGAAAAAGAGAAGAAACATTCTGCTTCATAAGGTACAGAGTATGGTTATTCACCTGAGATACTGAGATGGAATGCTTGCTTCGAAAGAGAGGCTGAGTCGGCTGGCTTTCAAAGTCAGTTTCCACAGGGACATCAAAACCCTCGGATTCCATTGCATTGTTCAAAGAAAAAAGAAAGCACGTAACCAGAAGTATCACTGGGAAGGCAAACTTCAGCAAGATTTGGCTGCTAAACAAATGTTCTTTTCTTTTCTCCCCCCTGGATAAATATAAACCCACTGCGGGTCTGCCATTCTCTAGGTACCAGCGCAACTTACTGGCTTGAGTGCCAGGCAGCTCTGACATAGCTTCCTTGTGGACACAACACTCTGACTTAAAAACGGAACCTTTCGACATATGATTTAGCTTTGTTGATCCTGAAAGTGTAAGATGCTCCCCACATTTCAAAATAATATTCCTACCACAGGCTCACTCCTACGCATCCTGTGCCCCGCGGCACCCAGGCCCCTGACAGGGAGTTGCGCCCATCAGAGGCATTTAATAAACACTGGTTGGATTCATGCATGAATAAATTAGTTGTTTGACTAATTAATGAAAAGTCTTACTTAACATGAAGGTGGAATGAGCTCATGAGATAATCTAAGTGTTTCTGGAAATGAGGTAATTATAAGCCTTTTGTTCTAATTTTAATGGATAAGAGATATCTTAGAACATTTCAATTCAAACTGAGGCCAGGTGCAGTGGCTCACACCTGTAATCTCAGCACTTTGGGAGACTGAGGTGGGCAGATCACCTGAGGTCAGGAGATCCAGACCAGCCTGGCCAACATAGTGAAACCCCATCTCTACAAAAAATAGAAAAATTAGCAGGGCATGATGGTAGGCGCCTGTAATCCCAGCTACTTGGGAGGTTGAGGCAAAAGAATCGCTGGAACCCGGGAGGCAGAGGTTGCAGTGACCTGAGATGGTGCCACTGTACTCCAACCTGGGTGATAGAAGGAGACTCTGTCTCAAAAAAAAAAACCAAAAAAACAAACAAAATTAAAATGAATTATATCATGCGTTAACTCATTTCACAAATAGTCCAGTCTTAAACAATGTAAGTAGCTCATTGGTAAATATCTGAATGCAGCTGATGGAACATTGTAGAACTTTACATTTATTTCATTTTGTAATAGTTCATGATTAAAGTAAATAAACAAACATTTTGGCCCAATTGTCCACGAACAACAATTTTGTTCAACATAATTATCAGACATCTCTCTGAGTTACTTTCTCTATACTTGCAGTGAATGAGTTGGCACTAAGCTTATCCCCACATTGGAATTTTCCTGCACTTGTGTCTGAATTGTTATCTGACTTTTCCCCTTTTCTGTAGAATTTCCCACTTGCCGCTAGTTGAGTACTGTTGCTTTGATTAAATGCTTTTGCCCTGGGAATGGTTGGCCTTTTACAAACTATTTATTACACTAATAAGTGGGCTTTTTTTTTTTCAAGGCTAACTGGAAATAGCAGAACTCTAGATTTTCTTCACTAAAAATGTCAAAGATTTATCTTTTAAAAGCTACTTAAAGGTACTTCCTTCCTCTGTGTTAATTACAGTCCTCTGTGAACTTCAGAGAGAAGTTCAGTAGATGGAAGAATCAAAGTAAACTCTATTTATACGCTGTTACTTGTCTTTTTAGATTTTTCATTTGTTATTCTTAAGAAAGGGAAAATGTGCGATGTTCCCAGCTGAATATCCATGTCCAATATTCCAGGTCTTTAACTTGGCTTGAATTTTTTATTATTACAATTTCCAAACATGATTTTATTTTCTTTCCCTTTGATTTATTCAACCTCATAAAGAAAAATCCTCTGAAATTTACACAGAGAGAGGACTGTTTGTTCAGTGGCAAGGCCACGGTGCTGTTCCACATTCTTGAACCCGGAATAAAATGAACACATGAGCAGACAAAGCCTCCTTCTGGGGCTTCACTTTTGGATCCATCTCCCTGCAGTGCCACCCTGCCTCTCCTTCCTCTTCTCCGGGGCTGTCTGTGCCCTCTTCCTACCCTTGCCCTCCTGTTATCAGTATGCTGCCTTTTTGGACATCATTTGAGTAAACTAAATTGTACAACAGAAATTATAACAGCTTCAAGGGTTACTCCCTCCACTATCTGTTGCGTCTAATGGAAGGCAATTCGTTGGTAGTAGGTGCGGTAGGTGGTGGAAGGGGCAGGAATAGCGCCCTCCGAGAACTGTTTCCTGTAAGCTTCGTCAGCATGAGCTCATGCCACACCTAGGACTGGTCAACTCCGGGAGTCAAGGGATTGAGTTTCTGAGGCTGCTGGACCAAGGACCAGTGTAAATCCAATATGGTAGGCGACTGCAGAAGAAGCCAGGCTTCTGGGCGCCACTCCTCTCCTTCTCATTGAAGTCTCCTTTCAGATTTCTACAGCCCTTCCTTACATCTGCCACAGCCTTCCCCATCCTCCCAGACCCCTTCAGTGCCTCAACACCTCTTTCCTTTGCCCACCATGCCCCGCTGTGGTCACCAACTGAATGACCACTCTGCGAATATTACCTGTCTCCTCCCATACTGGCCTGTGAGCTCCTTTTTACTTTGTCTCCGCACGAAGTACTTTTTAAATTAATTCATGAGTGAATGAATGAGCTCCTTACATTGGCTCGACTTGAAAGACCTTGAAAAATTAGGTCCAGATGTTGCTCCCAATGAAATTGTATAATTGAAGCTGTCCCTACAAAGATAGACCCATCTGTTTCCCAACTTGATGCTTACCCCCAAACAGATCCACATCTTACATAGCACCCAATTAATTACAGGCCCTAAGATGCCTGGAAGCTCAGCGGGCATAGCTGAGGTCTGTGTGGCTGAAACTCATCCTCTAACATGCACAGCCACCTTTTGGGACTGACGAATACAGCAATTTTCAGCTAACAAGTTCTGAGAAGCCAGTTCCCCAGTTCATCCCAGTGATTAATGCTCTCCTGTGCCTGTTCCTTCCCTTTCGGCTGGGTGCAGTGCTGAGCTGGGGAAAGCTGGTAAGAGAGATGCCTTGGGTTACATTAATCCCCCAACCTAAGGAAGAAAGAACATCCAAGCCTTCTTTTCTAAATAAGTCAAAAGAAGGTCAGAGAGACTAGAAAGTAATTTTGAAGAACATAAAAAATAATCTTACAAAAGATTGCAGACTTGTGCTTAGAGCTATAATCAAAGATTATTCTTTCATGGCTGTATTTTGACCAAAACAAAGCGATTTAACATATCCCTTTACCCAGGGGTCGGCACATTTTTTTCTACAAAGGTTTAGATAGTAAATACTTTGGGCTCTGCTAGCCATATGGTTTCTGTTGCAACTATTCAACTCTGAGATTGCAGCATAAAAACAGCCATCAATAAGACATAGAACAACGTGCACGCTTCTGTTCCAAGAAAACTTTGTTTACAAAAGCAGGAGGCAGGCCGGATTTGGCCCACCAGCCATAGTTTGCCAACTCCTTCAACTTATTGAGTAGGACACAGATGTACTTGGTAAGCCGCCTTATAGACTCAAATCAGATAACAGTTTAAAAACACAACACAACTCTGCACTGAGAACCCATCAGAAATCAAATGTCGGATTCTCTGTTACTAACCTCACATATGTAAGATTCTCTCTGTTTAGAACAGAGTTTCTCAGCCTCTGTTAACATTTGGGTTGGATAATTCTTTGCTACAAGAGCTGTCCTGAGCACTGGCAAGATGTTTAGCTGCATCCCTTGCCTCTACCCACTGGAGGCCAGTAGTACCCTTCTACTGCCAAGTTATGACAATAATAAAGTGTCTCCAGACATTGTCAAATAGCCCTGAGAGAAAACTGTCCCCTGCTGCGATCCACTGATTTGGAAACACAGACAAATGCAATCTGGTCCAAATGGCAAGCTCAAGGTGTCAAAACACTGACGAACCAAACGGTGCTAATATAGCGAATGTTCATTGTCAGCAGAAATCCTCTCATCCTGCAAGAACCATTTCAACGATTTCCTTTTCCATGACGCGAAATTTCTATGTGTGCTGACTTCCCCACGGCCACAGAACAAACACATGGGAAACTGGTATCATAACAAGACCCTTCTGAAGACAACCTTAGCCCAGTGGGCACATCTATAATGGCACGTTGGGAGGGGCGGTTACTAACAAGGCCTCTTAAAAGCCAATGGGACCTGCAAATGGTACCAACATTGGATGCTCGTAAATCTCTGCAGCGCTGGCAGCTGGGGTGGTAAGAATGGGAGGGGCCAGTGTCATTGCTCAGGCTGCCTGGATTGACGGACTGCCAGAGTGTGCCGACAGCTGCTCACTGCAGGAGTGCAGGGTGGACTGTTTCCACAGAACCACAGCCAGTAGGCTGCCAGAATGCACACAGCACATGTGCTCACATCGCACACACAAGATACTCATGAATGTGCATGATAACTGGCAGGTGCTTAGAGGATGCCCGGCCAAACCCTGAACTTCTCTGTGCCCTCCACCCCGTCCCAGGCTCTGAGATGTGGATGCTGATCCTGCTTCCACCCTCTGTGGGCCAGATTTTCAATAACAGAGCCCCTGCCTCATGTCCTTGCTCCTTTGTCCCTGTCTTATCCCCAAGCTAAGCTGCTCACGTTCCTGTGTGACTGGATCCCGAAGTAGCCTAAGTCCTCCCTGGCGCAGGTTGGGTGTCTGCTGTGAACACCTAGACCTCTCGCACTGTCCACCTGCTGAAAGCTGCCTGTCTTCTGTGGTTCCCCCTTTCCGTCTGCTGCTGGGTCCTGCTCTGGTAGCCTGCCTGCCCGTGTGAGCCTGTAGTATCTGGGCTTACTTTTCTGACCACTGACCATTCTGACCTTTCTCTAAACTTCCCTAGGCAAACATATCCCTGCTGACACCTGGACACGCTGCCATTGTTGGGAAAGCATTTTTGGCTGGAGCTAGTACTATGCCAAGGATAAACTAAAATTGATCTCTAGAATACATTTTCCTGGAGGAGAATCAGGCTGAAGGATTTGTACTAGGTTTTCCATCAGAGTTTGTGAGATCACTGGAAATGACACCTGGTCCCAAGCCATACAGGTTAAAGAGTGCTGTGACCCAAGGAGGCATGTGGTGGAGGAACAGGAGGATGGCATCCCCCCTTGGCACCCTTCAAACCTGGAGCGAGTCCTAAGGAAGGTTGTACTGCACCCCCTCACTCCCTCACAAACAACATTTATCTTCCATCCCAGGGTTCTCAAAGTGGGGGCCCCAGTCAGCACCTGCAGCCTCACCTCGGAACTTGGCAGAGATTAAAATTCTTAAGCCTCGTCCTGAATCAAGGACTCTTTTTTAATTTTAATTTTAATTTTTTTTTTTTTTTTTTGAGATGGAGTCTCACTCTGTCGCCCAGGCGGGAGTGCAGTGGTGTGATCTCAATTCACTGCAACCTCCACCTCCTGGGTTCAGCACTGAATCAAGGACTCTTGACAAGGTGTCCCAGCATCTGTGTTTTGACAAGCCCACCAAGGCATGCCCCAGGGTATAATCACCTGGGAAAAAAAGGAGGAAGGGAGAAAGGGAGGGAGGGAGGGAAGTGTTAGAAATGCTTGTTCCCTGGTACCATAAAGAAGTAGCCCTTGAACGTAAGTTTAATTTCCTCAGCAAGGCCATTTTTACTTTCTGCAGAAAGGGTACACTTGTCAGCAGTTTGGCCATGAGAGTACACTGAACAAAGGAGACAGGGTCATTTATAACCTGATGCGTCCGCCCTACTACTGTATCCAGTTTCCACTGGCTGGAACAAATCACATTCTGTGTTTGTCCTGATTGGCTAGCAACTTAGAATTTTTTAAAAGAGGCAAAGGCAGAGGAAAACAAAGGAAGGAGGAAGTAACTCGTGGAATGCTGAGAAAGGTAAAAACACCTTCAAATAAGGAAGAGGAACAGGCTATGACCTCATGTTTGCTTGGACCAGTGTAAGCATACCAGGGTAAATATTTAGGCTAAATTGTTGGAGCCAAGGACATAAAGTACATTGATTTATTTATTATGGTTAGTGGATATTTAATAATGTTAGCACAGGTCTTTGAATAAATTTTGCTTCTAAGAGAAGTTACTATTTATTCCTAATTAGATGGGGAGGAAAATCTTTGAAGAGGAACCTCTACTTTACTTCAGAAGGAAGGAAGGGAGGAAGGGAGGGAGGGAAGAAAGGAGGGAGGGAGGGAGGGAAGGAAAGAAGGAAGGAAGGAAAGAAGGAAGGAAGGAAGGAAGGGAGGGAGGAAAGAAGGAAGGAAGGAAGGAAGGAAGGGAGGGAGGGAGGGAGGGAGGGAGGGAGGGAAGAATGAAAAAAAAGAAAAGGAAGGAAGGAACAGATGAACAAAGGGAGGAAGGGAGGACGGAGGCCCTGGGTCCCCTGCACAACTCTATGCGTTTTGAATCTGAATCTCCCGAGGCAGGATTCAGGTATTTATGCACTTATTTTTAAGATCCCAAGTAATCTCAATGTACAGTTGAGGCAGAAAATTATTGATTAAAGCCAGTAACTCTGAACATTGGCTGTACTTTACAAACACCTGGGACCTTAAAAAATCCAAGTGCCCAGGGTGCACCTAAGACCAGTCACATCAGAACCTCCAGAGGTGGGACCTGGACATATTCTACACCACCCAGGAGATCCCAATGGGCAGCCACATTTGCAAAACACAACTTTGGGCCAGTTCCTTTCCACTCCATGCTATCTTTAACAAACGGGATGACTTGGATAGAGATGAGGTCCCAGAGGTAAGCATTACACACAAACGGCAGTTTAAAATCAAACCAGCAGGCCCAAGTCACAGTCTCCAACATGGCCAGGCCTCGTCAGGGCTGCAAGAGGAGGAGAAGGAGGAGGAGGAAGAGGCTCTGGTAGCAGAGATTTCGGTCACATCCAGCTTTACTCTGTGTAGCACATTGGGTCTTTGTTCCAAAAATAATGTTGACAAGTAGGTTGGTTCCACAGTTGAGGCAACAATGGAAATAAATAAAAAATGAAAAATAAATAGTTAAATCAATAAATCAAAAAATTGAAAACCACTGGTGTAATAATAGACCTAATTAACACTGAGTGCACCCTAGGTGCCAGGCACTAGTCAAGAACTTCCCACAAAATCCCATAATACCACAGTTATGCAAGATGTTACAGAAAGAAAGTCTAAGCACAGGGTGACCAAGTACCTTTTCCCAAAGGACTTAGGGAAAAAAGTGTGGAGCTGGGATAAACCCAGGTGGTTTTTGTGAAGGTCACCTGAGTCACCATTCCAACTCTGCCAGGAATAGACTCACCTTCAGCAAATCACACTGCATGTTGCTTTCTCACCTGTCAAATGGGGGCATGGAGGTGGAACGAGTTGCCTGTGGAAGACAATTTTTCCATGGACCAGGGCTGGGAAATGGTTTCAGGATGATTCAAGTGCATTACTTTTATTGTGTACTTTATTTCTATTATTATTACATTGTGATATATAATGAAATAATTATACAAGTCACCATAATGTAGAATTAGTGGGAGCCCTGAGCTTGTTTTCCTGCAACTGATGATATTATGTGGGGGTGATGGGAGATGCTGACAGATCATCAGGCATTAGATTCTCATAAGGAGCATGCAACCTAGATCCCTCCTGTGTGTGTTATGCCCAGACCGTTTATTCCCCGAAGAAGACCACCAGAGTCCAGAGTCAAAGCTAAGCAGCAAGGATCTTTATTACAGGTTCGAACCTGGAACTCTCCCTCGCTCGCGAAACGAGACGGGCAGGAGAGCTCCCCCACTGAGCTCCGAGCAGTGTTATATAGTCTAAGAAAAGTGGGCATGGAGTTATTATACAAATCAGATATATGATTGGCTAGTGTTTGATCAAGGCGATTTGGCTAACTATGATTGGTTCCCGCCATTTCTGAAATTTCGGTTCAACCTTTGAGGCGGGAGAGCAGGTTTATGGCAGCAAGAGTTTATCTTACTTAAACATGTCTTGTGACCTTGCCTCAGAACTTACAAAATCTCTGGTATGTGCAAAACAAAATCTCTGGTACGTGCAGAAAAACAGGTGCTCACAGAACTTACGAAATCTCTGGTATGTGCAAAGATTAGAGAGCAGAACAAAGGTGTAGCAGGGGGGGCGGGTACACATCTATCTTTGTGTCCTTTCATGTGCAGTTCACAATAGAGTTCCCACCCCTGTGAGAATCCGATGCCACCGCTGATCTGACAGGAGGCAGAGCTCAGGTATTAATGTGAGCCATGGGAGCAGCTGTAAATACAGATGAAGCTTTCTTTGCTCACCTGACATTCAACTACTGCTGTGTGGCCTGGTTCCTAACAGGGCACAGACCACCAGTCTGTGGCCCAGGGGCTGGAAACCACTGCGGTAGAACCAAGTGCTCTTAATGTGAAGCATCCACTCTGCTCCCAATTGACCAGTCATGGCAGTAAATAAAAAGGTGCGGGCGCTGCCTTGCAGCCCATCCCAAATGCCTGCATAGTTTATCTGAGGGTGAAATAACTAGGCGAGGAGGGTGGGGACAGCCATCAGCATAAACATAAGATGGAAGGCTTCCATCTGCAACAGGGATGCTTTCGTTTTCATGTAAATGACACTCTCTTCTTAAAAGCTGAATTAAAGAATAGTCGGTGGACCCCTTCTCAATGGCAAATTAACCTTTTCAGAACACCAAGTTTTTACATCGAAGGTCCTGGAAAAGGGGAGAATACTCAATGCTCTCTGATTACCTTCATCATTGGGAAGTGAAAAGAATATGGTTTGAGCTAAGGATGGGAGTCTCAGGATGCAACATGATTCATAAAATAAACCAACTTGTTCATTTAACTTTAGAAAAAAGAAAACTGGCCAGATGCAGTGGCTCACGCCTGTAATCCCAGCACTTTGGGAGGCCAAGGGGGGCGGATCACAAAGTCAGGAGATCGAGACCACCCTGGCTAACATGGTGAAACCCCGTCTCTGCTAAAAATACAAGAAAATTAGCCGGGCATGGTGGCGGGCGCCTGTAGTCCCAGCTACTCGGGAGGCTGAGGCAGGAGAATAGTGTGAACCCGAGAGGCAGAGCTTGCAGTGAGCCGAGATCGTGCCACTGTACTCCAGCCCAGGCGACAGAGTGAGACTCCGTCACAAAAAAAAAAAAAGAGAGAGAGAAAATTAAGAGATCTTATCAAAAATCATAGATTTCACCTTCATCCCACCCCATTCCAAAATCTATCTCTTTGAATATCTTTTTAAAGGCCTCGGACTTAACATCAGCTTCTCATCTATCCTGCCAACCTCACCCCCTCCTCCCTGGCATTTAGGACTTTTCCAGTATGCTCCCTCTTCTCCCTCTTCCTATTGATTTAACAACCAGAGATTCACTTAGGAGTGTACCCTGGGTAAGAGCATGGGGCTTGGAGTCAGGCTGCTGGACCTGGATCTGGACTCCACACTTCCTAATGGTGGGACCTCGGGGAAATCCTCAGGCTCCAGGGACATCAATTCCCTCATCAGCAAAATGTGGAAAATGGTGTCACCAACTTCATGGAGTTACCATTGGGTTTAATGAGTTAAAACACGTAAAATACTTAGAACAGTGTCTGTCCCATAGACAGAATTCAATAAATGTTACTTTTACAACATTGGGAATGAGTTCTCTGGGGAAAATATTATCTCCTTTGATTCAATAATTATTATCTCCTTTGATTCAATAATTCTGCTTCCAGGAATCAATGCTTATAAAACACAAAGAGATGAGGCTGAAGATATATATACATGGAAGTGCAACAGTGAGCTTTTAATAATATGGAAAAACTTCTACGTTCCACACACACTATGCTAAAGACTTTTCATGCATTATCTCATTTAATCTTCACTGTGGTGAATATTATTACTCTCATTTTTATAGGAATAAAGAAGCAGATACAAAGAAGTCAAAAACATATTCAATATTATATCCAGATTTGTCTAACTTCTAATCCCATGGTTTGAGCCAAGGATGAGATTCTCAGGATGCAACATGAATCATACAAAATAAACCATGCATTATCTCATGTAGAACTCCTAAACTATATTACAACATTTATAAATGTTATAATACTACACATTTTATAAACTATGATCCCACATTTGTTAATCTTGTATGTGTGTGTGTGTGTGTGTGTGTGTGTGTGTAGAGAAGATAGAGCTACAGACAGAGTTAGAGATATGGATAGAGATACACACACACGTAGGCACAAGAGTTAAAGGATATACACCAAAATGTTTATATTGGTTATTTAATAGGGATGGAAAACTTTATATTTTTAATAATTTTATTTTTCTGTATTTTTCAAATATTCCTTATTACATTCAATTTAATTCAACAAATATTTTTGAGCTTCAATTATATGCCTATCACATAGTAACATATAAACAAGTATTACTCTTTTTAATGCAATAGAATTGTATTTCAATTGTACATCTAATTGTATGGTGGAAACACACAAAACAATACAAGCTAGCAAAAATGAATAAATTCTCTCTCTTATGCAATTGGTAGCATTCATTTACAATGCTCATCTTAATGTCTTATTCGTAAGTTATGATATGATACAAATGGCTAATAATAGCAAAGGCAAGTAAATAAAATTCTACTTCTCCATTGTCCATTGGAAAAAAAAAATTACTTTTAAAGTAATCTTTCTGAAAACTTTCCCTAAGTCTGTGTTTCCAAATTCAGTGTCAGAAAAGGTATTTAACTCTCAGAGAGGGCAAAAAGCAACTCATCCAGAAATAAAATTTTGATCGTCCCAAATGGAGGGAGATAGAAGAGAAAAAGAATGCAAGTTAATGAATGAAGGGCAAAGCACTGAGTCTGAAATATGAGAGGTGTGGGAACACAGGGTGTGGAAGCCACATCTCCATCTGTATGTCCATCGTGTGGCACCCAGATCTCAGGGCATCTGCATGCCTGTTCTCCAAATGAGTTCCTTCAGACCTAAGGGGAAGGAGTGCCATCTCTTCAAACACACATTCACTCTTCATTATCTGCAGCAGATTACGATAGTGACCCAGATTCCAGAAACATACTTTTTTCTATGTTGCTCCCAGAAGTTCTTCCTAACCTGTCTCCTTGGTCTATTTTGCAAGTCAGAGTTGGAGGGCATAGAGAGGGATGCAAGCGGGGGAGTGAGAAAGCAGGCGAAAGGATAGAGGTAGGGAAGAACCAAGGATGTGTCCTAAGAGACAGCATCTGAACCAGCAGAGGCACTCTCCTGTAGGATGTGTGAGCCTTGTCCAAGAACACCTGCAAGGCCAAGACTACCTGTTCGGAGGGCTCCGAAGGGAAAACCTGTCCACCATATCCCGAAACCCGGCCATGGCCTGTTACGGTGGGAATTTGCCTGACTAGCAATAAAGAGGCAATCCAGGCCTGCTAGGAGAACCAAGTGTTCCCACTCCATGTCTTCTTGCAGGCCAGGCACACCCTAGAAAGCACTGGTCAGAAGACCTGGGCCCTCTCCTAGCTCAGCCATGGACTCCAGGCCAGACTCTGGCTCTTGCTCTGTGATGGAGTAAACGTCTTTGCCTCAGTTTCTCCATCTGTAAAACAAGGACATCTGACTAACCAACTAGTTTCAAGATACCTTCTAGTTCTGGAGGTCTACGATTCTATAAGCACCACCAAACACATGCGTGCTTCAAAGTCTTTATCATCAAATTAATGAAAACAGCTCCAAGTTCGACTGCAACTCGTGCTAGTGATATGACAACTGCTTAGTCTCTCTGAGCTTCAGGTGCCTCATCTGTAAAATGGGAACATTAATATCCACACTTGCAGAGTTTTGTGAAAATCAAATCAAGTAGGATGTAAATATCTAGCACAGCACCTGCTACATAATAGGAGTCTACACTTTCCCTTTGTATGACAGTAATGTGCTACATAACTGAGCTGCATATAGGACCATGGTCACATAAGATTATAATGCCATATTTCTACTGTACCTTTTCTAGGTTTAGATAGGTTTAAATACACAAATTCTTACCATTGTGTTATAATTGCCTGTAGTACTCAGTACAGTCACATGCCGGACAGATTTGTAGCCTGGGAGCACTAGGACAGAGTATAGCCTGTAACAGCCGAGGTGTATAGTGGACTATACCATCTAGGACTGTGTAAGTTCACTCTGTGACATCCACAGAATGACGAAATCGCATTTCTGAGAACGTATCCACGTCATTAGTCAGTGCATGACTGTAAATGATTCCAGGGGTGATTGTTTACTGTTACACCAGGGTTCCTCAGCACATTGACACTGGGGGCTGGAGAGCCCTCCGTCGTAGGGCTGTCCTGTGCCCTGTAGGCTGTTCAGCAACTTCCCTGGTCTCTACCTACTAAATGTCAGTAGGACACCCTCCCTGCGTACAGTTGTGAACACTGAAAATGTCTCCAGGCATTTTCCCGAGAAGGACAAAATTGCCCCCTTTGAGAACCACTGACTTATGCAGATCCCAACTGCACAAAAGAATGGGGGAAAGATGCCTTGCATGAGATCAGGCCTCCAGTGAGAGCCAGAGCCCAGGTGAGAACCCGTCTCTTCAGAGCTCTGGTCCAGGTGTGACTGCCACTACCTCTTAGGATTCCTGGTCCCAGAGGGCAAGAAAGCAGGAGAAGGAAGAATAGAGCTAATACATTGTGCATCTTCTATGTTCCAGAAACCATTATGGAACCAATTGGAAACCCAAATTCTTACCTTAAAGCAGGGGTATCCAATCTTTTGACTTCCCTTGGCCACATTGGAAGAAGAAGAATTGACTTAGGCCACACATAAAATACACGAACACTAATGATAGCGGATGAGCTAAAAAATACCACAAAAAACTCTCGTAATGCTTTCAGAAAAATTATGAATTTGTGTTGGGCCACATTCAAAGCCATCCTGGGCCACACGCCCATGAGTTGGACAAATTTGCCTTAAGGGTATACTGAATTGATAGTGGGAACAGTTTTCAAAGCCCAAGTGAGAACAGCAAAGGCGTTGAGTCTTGCAAGCTTTTGAGTTGGCTGTACATAAAAAGACAAATAGAATCCAGTCTTCTACCTAATAAGACTATAGTTAGATTCGTTCTTGCTATGGTTGTAGTCTGGCTCAGTGGCACAATTTCAGATGATTGATGCGTCTGCCCAGCACGTGTTCATTCCCTCACTTCCCCATGTTATTTCTGCATCAGATTGAATTCATTAGACTAGATTGGACCGAAATTCCACTTTTTCATTTATTTCTCTTCAAAGGTATCGTCACAGATAAATGGCTCTGGCATTAATCTTCCTAGAAAATAGTCACAGCATAAATCCGCCCATGCTGATGGCAGCCGACTTAGAAAATGTTTAACCCTTTAGAAGAAAAAATAAAGACGCACAGCCATTCATGCTACCCGGAGATTCTGCAGGATGTCATGCTTCAAGACAGTTCAGCTTCCCAAGTTGCAGATAAAAGACATTCCATGAATTTAGGATGCTGTTTGTCAACCCTGGGGTTAAAGGGAGTCACCAGGTCACAGGAGCAACGTGAGCATGAAATGCGAGGAGGAAAACACACAACAGCTGGGAAGAGGATGTGAAACAGGCCCATCAAGAAAGACGAGGTGAGGGCTCAGAAAGGGTCTTTCCAGGAGGAGTTTCTGGAGGAGAGAGGGAAAAGTGCAGAAAAGCAAGATTCACAAACTATTACAGTGCCAGTCACAGACATGCAGATAAGGGAAGAGGGTGAGTATGCATTTGTAACGTATGCCCACATCAACAAGCTGAACTTCTACATAAGACATAAGCTACCAGGAGGCTTTGGGCAAGGCCATTCGATATCTTAATGAGCTTAATTTATAAATGTTTGAGGGTAGTTATCATTAATGATAGAAATAATTATCACAAGCAACTCCAGGTAAAAACATTCAGATGTGTGCGCCATCGGATTTGAAGGGCATAGACCTGGAGCTGGAGAAAGTAACACAGCTCAGTTCAGAGTTCACTGCACCCCATTTGTGGGGTATGTGAAAAAGTGCAGACTCAGAATAACTGGCCAGGCATGATGGCTCACACCTGTAATCCCAGCACTTTGGAAGGCCGAAGTGCATAGATCACCTGAGGTCAGGAGTTCCAGACCAGCCTGGTCAACATGATGAAACTCCGTCCCTACTAAAAATACAAAAAAAAAAAAAAAAAAAATAGCCAGGTGTGGTGGCAGGTGCCTATAATCCCAGCTTCTTGGGAGGCTGAGGCAGGAGAATCACTTGAATTTGGGAAGTGGAGGTTGCAGTGAGCTGAAATCTCTCCAGTGCACTCCAGCCTGAGTGACAGAGCAAGACTGTGTTAAAAAAAAAAAAAAAAAATCACAGCCCTCAGAGCCCTGTACTGATGTCCCAGGAGACCACAGCCAAAGCTGCCTTGGGGCTGATCTCCCATTTGGCACCCCAGTGACGTTTAACTACAGACCCAGGGCATGACCAGCCAATGGACAATTTCATTCCTTTACATGGATGCGTTTCCCGAGGGCTCTTGGTGATGGAGTTACCCGCAGACACCAAGGCTATCACTTCTCAAGCAGTCCTAGCCTCTCTTGGCCTAGGATTAATGTAAATTTGTATAATCTAACAGGTCAGAAAGTTGACGAGTTCTGAGGACACTGGGCAGGATACAGAAGCTGGTGGGGGTGGGAAGGGACATAGTGAGCGCTGGATGTCACAGGAGCAGTGAGAACTGTGAAACCAGTAAGGATGGGAGAGGCCTCAACTATGGGGGGGTCTAGGTCAAAGTTTAACCTGAGCAAAGAAACAAAGGGTTAGAGATGTTTTTCTTTACCTGTGGCTGCTTGAGCCTGTGTACCTATGGGTGTCCTGAGGGCTGGCTTTCCAAGTCTCCTTTTCCCCCCCTCTTAAGGACTGGGCTCCAGGGCATGGTCCTACAGGAATGCTGAGTATTTCAAAACGATGCCTCCTTGAGGGCCAGCAGCCCCTTTCTGCTCACACAGGCCCCACACATAGGAGGAGGGAGGAGTATGGGTGCCGCACGCTTTCATCACTCATGCTCAGCACATGCCTCTAGCCTGACCCGGGAACCCAATGAGGGCACCCCCTCCCCATAGTACTGTGGGTCTGGGAGTTAGAAGGTCATCATCAACTGCATCTAACCAGCTGCCTCTGAGAGCAGCTACCAGCCAGGATGAATAGTCCACTTGAAAATCACCCCAAGGACTAAGAAAACTTTGTCAAAACATTTGAATTGCCTTCGTAACCCCAAGTGGAGTTTTATGCATGCATTTACATCAGATTTTTTTGAATAAGCGTTGGACCATGTATCACAGAAAATCCATCAAGACCACTGGATAAATGCTTTACATCCCACTCAGCAAATGGATTTGTAAAGTTTAATTTTGTAAGAGCAAAAGCTACATTCCTCTTAGAAGCTGAGTGAAGTGAAAGCACCATAAAATAAAAAATTGCAGAAGCAGTAATGCAGCTACAAAACTAAAAGCTTTATTTTCATCTCTGATGTACAGAGTACATGCAGATATGAGCGAATGATGAAAGCTGCCCGAAGATCCAGCAGCCAGCAGTTGTGATTTTTTTTTTTTTTTTTTTTTTTTGAGACAGAGTCTTGCTCTGTCACCCAGGCTGGAGTGCAGTGGCGCGATCTCGGCTCACTGCAAGCTCCGCCTCCCGGGTTCCCGCCATTCTCCTGCCTCAGCCTCCGGAGTAGCTGAGACTACAGGCGCCCGCCACCATGCCCGGCTAATTTTTTGTATTTTTAGTAGAGATGGGGTTTCACTGTGTTAACCAGGATGGTTTTGATCTCCTGACCTTGTGATCCACCTGTCTCGGCCTCCCAAAGTGCTGGGATTACAGGCGTGAGCCACCACGCCCGGCTGTGATTTTATATATATGTATTGTATATATATACACACACATAAATCTCATGGTGTACTCCAGGAACAAAAGTGAGGCCAGTCACCAGACTGGTGGATGAAGACTTTCTCTGGGTCACTGATGATAGGGACACATTCAACTAAATCAACATGGTTTAAATCCAAATTCATGTAATTACTCAGAGAGATAATTCAGATATTATATTTAGTGCATTTTTTCAGAGCTCAGAGACAAGCAGTTAGAAAATATATTTTTCAGCCGGGCGCAGTGGCTCAAGCCTGTAATCCCAGCACTTTGGGAGGCCGAGACGGGCGGATCACCTGAGGTCAGGAGTTTGAGACCAGACTGACCACTATGGTAAAACCCCATCTCTACTGAAAATATAAAAATTAGCTGGGTGTGGTGGTAGGCGCCTGTAATCCCAGCTACTCGGGAGGCTGAGACAGGAGAATCACTTGAATCTGGGAGGCAGAGGTTGCAGTAAGCTGAGATCGCACCACTGCACTCCAGCCTGGGTGACAGAGCGAGACTCCATCTCAAAAAAGAAAAAAAGGAAATATATTTTTCTCTCTCTCATTTTGATATATTTATATTATATAATTTAATTATATAATTCTTTTTTATAATTATATGTATATATGATTTATATTTGGTAGAAAATAAATCGCCCTGCACATAAAGAGTATAAGTTTTGTCATATATGTACACCTGTGGAAAGACTGCCACCGTGGTAGGCTAAAATAACAGCCCCCAAAAGATGTTCACATCCTAATCCCCAGAACCCCCGCCGAACGTGTTCCCTTAGATGGTAGAAGGGACTTGCAGATGTGAGGAAGTTAAGGGCCTAAGGATGGGGAGGTTATCCTGGACTATCGGGGTCTTACACGGTTCTTAGACGAGGGAGAAGGCGATGTGACAACAGGAGCCTCTAGAAGCTGAAAGAGGCAGGAACAGGATCACCCTGGATCCTCCAAAGGAACCACCTCTGCCAGCACCTTGAGTTTAACTCCATAAGACTCACTTTGGAACTCCAGAATGGTAAGGAGTAAATGTGTGCTGTTTTAAGCTACTAAGTTTGCAATGATTGGTTACTATAGTAATAGGAAACTAAAACTACAATAAAAAAACTTTCCGGGTCCTTCCTACCCACTCCCTCCCACCTCTCCTTGCCCTGTTTTCTGTCACTAAAGATTTGTTTGCATTTCCTCGAATTTTATATAAATAGAATTCTATAGTATGTACTCTTTTTTGTTTTGCTTCTTTCATTAGGTATCATTATTTTAAAATGTATCTTGGCCGGGCACAGTGGCTCATGCCTATAATCCCAGCACTTTGGGAGCCCTAAGTGGGCGGATCACTTAAGGTCAGGAGTTCAAGGCCAGACTGGCCAACATGGTGAAACCCTGTCTCTACTAAAAATACAAAAATTAGCCTGGCATGGTGGTGCATGCCTGTAGCCCCAGCTACTCGGGAGGCTGAGCCAGGAGAATGGCGTGAACCCGGGAGGCGGAGCTTGCAGTGAGCCAAGATGGCGCCACTGCACACTCCAGCCTGGGCAACAGAGCAAGACTCCATCTCAAAATAAATAAATAGATAAATTAATTAAATACAGTAAAATAATAAAATAAAATGTATCCCTATTGCTGTGTGAACCCATTTCCTTTTTTTTTTTTTTTTTTGAGACGGAAACTCGCTCTGTCACCCAGGCTGGAGTGCAGTGGCACGATCTCAGCTTACTGCAAGCTCCGCCTCCCTGATTCACGCCATTCTCCTGCCTCAGCCTCCCGAGTAGCTGGGACTACAGGCGCCCGCCACCATGCCTGGCTAATATTTTGTATTTTTAGTAGAGACAGAGTTTCACCGTGCTAGCCAGGGTGGTCTCGATCTCCTGACCTTGTGATCCGCCTGCCTCAGCCTCCCAAAGTGCTGGGATTACAGGCGTGAGCCACCCCGCGCAGCCGAGCCCATTTCTTTTATTGCTCGGTAATATTCCATGGTATGAATATACCAGAATGTTTAGCCATGAACGTGCTGATGGACATCGGGGGTGTTGCCTAATTCTGGCTATTAGGAGGAGAGTTGCTATGAACATTCATGTACAAGTTTTGTCATGGACGTATGTTTTCGTCTCTGGTTAAATTCCTCGGGTGGAATCACGTAAGTGTATGTTTACAATTTTAAGAAACAGCCAAACTTTTCCAAAGTGGCTTTACCAGTTACATTCCCACCAGCAAATGAGGGAAAGCCAGTTGCTCCCCAACCTTGCGACATTTGGTGGGACCATTGTTGAACTTTAGTCATTCTAATAGGTACGGGGTGGTGTTAACTTCTCAAAGAGCTGAAAGCAGAACTGGCAGTAAACCCAGCAATTCCATGACTGAGGACACACCCAGAGGAATATAAATCATTCCACCACAAAGACATATGCATGCAAATGTTCACTGCAGCACTATTCACAATAGCAAAAATGTGGAGTCAACCTAAATGCCCATCAATAACAGATTAGATAAAGGAAATGTGGTGCATATATTCCGTTGAATACTATCCAGTCATTGAAAAAGAATGAGATCATGTCTTTTGCAGGAACGTGGATGGAGCTGGAGGTCATTATCCTTAGTAAACTAATGCAGGAACAGAAAACCAAATACCACATGCTCTCACTTATAAGTGGGAGCTAGATGATAAGAACTTAAGAGCACAAGTAAGGAAACAACAGATAGTAGGGTCTACTTGAGGGGGAGGGTGGGACGAGGGAGAGGAGCAAAAAAGATAACTACTGGTACTGGGCTTAATACCTGGGTGATGAAATAATATGTACAACAAAACCCCATGACACATGTTTACGTAGCAAACCTTCGCATGTACCCCCAAACCTAAAATAAAAGCTAAAATAAAATTGCATTTCCCCAGTGACTAATGATGTTTCGAATCTTTTCACGTGCTTGTCTCTCATCTCTTTTTCTTCTTTGGTTAAGTGTCTGCTGAAATCTCCCTATTTTTTGTTGGCTTGTTGTTTTCTTATCGTTGAATGTTCAGAGTCTTCATTCATTCCGCAAATACAGATAGTAGAACCTACTACACACCAGGCACTGTGTGCATCAAAGAAAAGGCAGACAAGGTCTTTTTCCTCAAAGGAATGACATTCCAGGGAGCTAGTCGACCATGGTGTTGGAAGACAGGAGTGAGTCATGCTGTAGCAAATTGCATTTGTCAAAAATGGTCCCAGTATTATTTCTGATCTCAATGATGTCCCAGAGGATTGCCACTCATCATCACAAGATGGAGTCAACTTCCCTTCCCGTGTCCTGGGTGGCCGTCTTTGGCTGCCTTAACGAAGAGGTGCAGAAGTGACACCACAGGAGTTTAGAGATTGGGTCACAGAAAGTGGTAGGGTTTCCACCTGGTGCATGCTCTGTCTCCCTGCCTCTCTCTCTCTGTCTCTGGATGATCGATCATCCTTGGATGATCCCCCATATCATGAGAACCTCCGGCCACATGAAGAGGCCACAGGTCGGAGCAAGCAGCCCCGGCAAAGGTCCCAGCGGCAGCCTGCATCCGTGACGTAAGTGAGTGAGCTTTCCGTGTCTCCAGCTCGAGCCATCAGACTGCCCGGGAGGCTGAGTAGAGCCGAGACGACGCTTCCCTGATGAACCCTCCTCAAACTGCCGATTCATGAGTGAAATATATATTACTGCTGTTGAAAGTTGCTATGTTTGGGAATGATTTTTATGCAGCAACAGATGACCAAAACACCAGCCACAGCAAAAAATAGCATTGTTATATTTAAAGAAAATAAAATCTTTGGTATTCTGAATAACTTCTCCCACAATAGGTGGGTATATTTATGTAGCCACACACATATGTATTTAAATTTTAAAACATGTAAGTGAAAACTATAAGTGAGTTCTCCTAATTTTGTAAGCGTTTGCCTTAGAAACTTAAGATATTTGTTTTGCAGCCAACAGTCCGAGAGTCTCAGAATTTCAAGGCTGAAAATGCTATTGGGGTTGATGGGCTCCAGTCCTCATTTTACGATCTAGAAACCGGAAGCCAGCAATCTTTCTGTTTATCTTGCATCACCGGGAAAATAAAGATACACATTCCGGCTTTGTCACCGTTGTTATAACTTCTCTGTTTAAGATGAATTATACTAAATGTGGTAAGAGAACATCATTTCCTTCCTTATCTGAGAAAACACTTCTGTTTAGGAAGCTAAATTTGTCTCCAAAGTTATTAAAATTCCAGCTTACTCACTGCCCACTGACAGTCCTAAGCCTGGCTCGGTGAAGGCGGCAGGCGCCGGGTGGGCACTCGGTCTGGGTTTGCATCCCGGCTGTGCCACCTACTGCCTGTGTGACTTTGCTGGGTCCACTTCATCCTTTCTGGGCTTACGTTTCCCCATCTGTAAGATTAAGATAACAATATAGCACGTGATAGGCCTCAGGATTTTTGGAAGAAAATAAGTGAAATACCCTATATTAAAGCACCGGAAACATAGCTGATATTCAAAAAATGGCCACAACTCTTTCGACTCTGCCACCCACTCCAACAGCTGCCCCTGGAATTCCATTCATGGGTCTTTCTTACTGTAATGAGAAAGTAATTCATCGTTTCCAGCTCCCCTATTTAGCTTTTCAAAAAGTCCATGAAAATCAGTGTGCGCCATCCAAAAGGGTTTAGGCCTTACTGGGATGGGAAACAGGAGGCATTAAAGTCGTTTAAGCAGACAAGAGACATGTTCAGAAGTTGCCTTTATAAATGATCGCTTGGAATGCCATGTGAAGACAGGACTGGGATGGGTGGCTGACCGACTGGAGGACCGGAAATCTGTTAGGAGGCTGTGCCCATAATTACGGTAAAGCATGTTAGTGACCTCAGTTAGAGTAGTGGCAGTAGAGCATAAATAATAGTAATTATTGCTACAGCTATTGTTTGTTGACCATCTATGTGATTGCTGAAAGAGGACTCAGAGTGTGTTTTAAGGAAAAAATAGACAATAATATAGAAGTCTCTCTCTCTCTCTCTCTTTTTTTTTTTTTTTTTTTTTTTGAGACAGGGTCTTGCTCTGTCACCCAGGCTGGAGTGCAGTGGTCCAATAATTGCTCACTGTGCGACCTCAAATTCCCAGGCTCAAATGATCCTCCTGCCTCAGCCTCCTGAGTAGCTGGGACCATGGGACTACAGATGCATACCACCATATCTGGCTAATATTTAAATTTTTTGTAGGGATGGAGTTTCACTATATTGCCTAGGCTGGTCTTGAACTCCTGGGCTTCAGCGATCTTCGGCCTCTCAAAGTGCTGGGATCCTCTTGATCAACAAAGAGAGGCCTAGAATTGTAACCACTTGCACTGATGCCCACTGGAAAGCTATCTTACCCTTTACGGTGTGGCCTGCACCCATCTATTGATGGTTCTCAATCTCCTGTACAATAAATAGTGAGGTCAAGTGTGTGGAGTCTGTGAATAGTGTGCAGATGGAGAGGTCTTCCGATTCTTATTTAAAGGGTGACCTTTAATGATCACAGTGGTCAATTCTACCCCTTTCCAAACTGCCAGGGTCTGCTTTCCTCACTATGCGGTGCTATAGCCATGTGAGTCATATCAGTGAAAGGAGACAGTGGCATGCCCGGAATATGGATTAAACACTTTGTTGCTAGTACTTGCTGTCAGTGTCCCACCGGCTTTTGGCAGGAGCCTACTACGGAGATGGTTATGTCCTGCAGAGGATAGCATAGCAAACCCTCTGACGACAGCATGGCTTCCCACGTCCCCTATGTTTCCCACAGGGGGCGACACCAGTCATGCAGAGTGAAGATGGTACCAGGTGTGAGGCGCTCTTGACGTCTCACCTGCAGACACTCGGGCATATTCCTCCTCTGAGTGTTGAGGGTCGCTGGCTCAGCGCCTGTGTTTGGAAGCACTGTAAGTTTACCGAGGGACCAACTTTCTACAAGCATCCCCCAAAGGTCAAGCCTCCAGACCTACGGAAGTCCACTCTGGAGAATGCCTTCAACAGGTCAACACCCAAAAAACCTCCAGGAGGTGAGATGACTCCTGAAAGTCCCCTCCCCGATATTTACTGCCATTCAGAGAGCCGAGAGAAACAGCCCACTCCCACCCTCCGCCTTCTCCCAGTTCACACCAGGATCCCTCTTCTCCAACGCAGGATCCAGAATCTCTGAATTGGAGGAGGCCTCAAAGACCATCCAGCCTAGTCCCTTATTTCACAGATGAGGTGGTGGAGATGTCAGAAGCTGAAGTGGCTTGCTTGGAGTCATGGGTAAGAAAGTGGATTCAACTGGACTCAGTGTCTGGAAAGGCAGCCTGGAAGGGCTGCACCTGTCCTCCAGAGGAAGCTGAGAGAAGGCCAGACCCCAAGAGCTCAGCTGGGAATCCATCCCCTTCCAACCCAGGCCTAAGCCTCAGGAGTGAGTTGAACGGCTCTCCCGGAATGAGAAGACACGTAAACTATCCACTAGTATGGTCAGAGTTGTGATCTGTGAAACTGGGCTAAAACCAGCAAGCTACATTTAATCATTAAGATGTTTATTTCTGCAACTGCTTCCCACATTCCAAATCTATTCAAAAACCTATTCGAATAACTAAAAACTTATTGGTAACTTTTTTACAACTCCCATGCAGCTTCAGGATGGCATCGCCAGACACAAATGCAGTCTGAGCACATGTTCAACCATACTCCACCAAGTCATGCAATTATTGATGATAAGGCTGTACACAGGCCACCCACGTGATCCTGACTACAGCAGATCAGGCAGTCCCAGCCCCACGCTAGGCGTTCATGGGGAAATGCAAGAACACTTCACAAGATCTGGGTCTTGAAGAAAAATAGGACTTTCTTGAGTAGAGAAGAACAATCGAATGAGATGGAAAAGATGGGCAATGTACATCGCAAAACTTTCAGTGTATAAGCACAACAAATCCAAAGAAATCCATCCAAGTTCATGGAAACTGTGAAACTCATAGAAAGCTTGAAATACAAGCTGTCCAACTAAGACAGCCCTAGCTCCAGTAAATAGGAGTAATTTCACTGGGTTCCCCATGGTCCAGGGCTACTGGAATTCAGACGATCCTGATATTTACAATATGGATTGACAGGCTTTGGATATTCTGTTTCTTTTTACTTTCATATTCTTTATTTTGTTTAATTAATTAATTAATTTTGAGACAGAGTCTTGTCCTGTTACCCAGGCTGGAGAGCAGTGGTGCAGTCGTGGCTCACTGCAGCCTCAACTTCCCAGTTCAAGCAATCCTCCAAGCCTCAGCCTCCCAAGTAGCTGGGACCACAGGTGTGTGCCACCATGTCCGGCTAATTTTATTTTTATTTTTTGTAAAGAGGGGTTCTTATTATATTGCCCAGGCTGGTCTCGAACTCCTGGGTTCAAACGATCTTCCCAGGAGGCCTCAGCCTCCCAAAGTACTGGGATTACAAGCGTGAGCCACTCTGCCAGCCTCGTATTTTATTTGAAAATACCTAAGCCTCAGTGGCAGGACTTACTCTTTGTAGCTGCAGGTAAGGCAATTCCCGGCGGTCAGGATACAAAGAAAAACACACGAGAAGCCCGGGTCCTTCCGCATTGAAGTTACTTCTTCTCAGGAGAGAACTTCCAACTTTCTTTACACTGTTAACAGAGCCTATAGCGAGTGGCAATCATGACTAAATACTTGTTCCTTGGGCTCAAAAACAAAGGACATCAACGCGGACCTCCGGCACCTGGCGCTCCTCTTTCTTTATGCAGTTCTGCACTAGAACACACGGGGGCAGCAGAGTCTAGCCTGACCCTGAGCAAGGTAACGAAATTTTAGGGGCGCTGCTCAGCTCAGGTGTGATAAGCTGGGACTGGATGATGTGCGCATGTGTATACACATATACACACATACGTACATATACATATGTAAAATGTACGTACTTTTATATTTATATATATTTCATATATAATATATACCTATATATTTAATTATATAACCTATTTTATACATTCTATATATAATATATATTATTCATGGGGAAGGATTTCTTTACATCCTTCTGGTCTACCCAAAGTTGTCTTTAATAGGCATGTATTTGTTAAATAATCAGGAAAAAAAAAGAATTAACTTGGAATTGCACATTAGTGAAATTCCAGCATATATTTTGCACATTAATGCACATTAATGAAAATGCACATTAATGAAAATCCAGCATATATTTTGAGAGTTTTTCCTCACAAAAATATAGTTCAGTTTACAAAATAATTAGTAATATAAGCACTTTAAGTAACAATCTCTATTCATGACTGTATTAGGCAAATGCCTTTTGAGCACCTCATATGTGTATAAGGCACTCTTTCAGTTTCCAAAGATGTCAAGAGAAGTCAGATCTAGTAACTGCCCACAGAGAGCTCACAGCTGACCAGCCGTGAAGCCCAGATAATGACTGTTATATCAGAGGGATGCACAAAATGCTGCGCAGACCACAGAGACAGAGGCTATGAACTCTACGAGGGCCAAAGTCCATGAGGCTCTACAGAGGAGGGGAGGCTGAAGCTTTGTCTTCAAAGGTTAAGTAAGAATTGACCAGTTAAAGTGGTGAGTGGTGTATCAGACAGGGAACCGTCAAGACAAAGTTTATGGAGAGTTGGAAGAGGAAAAGTTGGCTGGAGGTAGAGTGAAGGCTGAGCCATGGGGCAGGGTGGTGAGAGCAGAGGGAACAGTCTTGACCTCTAGCTTGCACTCCCACCACTGCAATGGGATGGCTGGCAGAGGCTGTAGTTGAAGCTGTGCCTGGGTTCTGGACACAGCTCTGCCAAGATAGGGCAGATTCGTGGTGGAATTGGAAGGATAGAAGGGATGAAATATGTTGGTAGGTTCTCTATTCCAGTGACTTCCCAACTTTTTAAATTGCAACCTGCAATAAAGAATACCTTTTACAATCCACTCAATATACAGAAATATACATGCATTTTTGGTGGACAGTCATACAGTGCAAACATACATACAATATGTAATGCACTCCGACCTTGTCTGGTCTCTATTTTATTAATAGAGAGAGATTTCATAATCCACCAACAGATCACATCTTACAGTTTGAAAAATGCATTCTAAAATGGTTTCTCAACCTCATACCTTTGACATTTTGGGCCAGGCGATTGCCGGTTGTGGGAGCTGTCCTGTTCATTGTACAATGTTTAGCAACACACCCACTAGATGCCGCTAGCATTGCCGTCCCACGTTCTGACAGGCAATAATGTGCCCCAACATTGTCTAATGTGCCCTGGGGTGCAAAACTGCCCCTCGGTTGAACATCACTGCCCTAATCAAAAGGAAATAATCTGGTTTTGGGGAAAGAGGACGATTGACCTCACATTCAGGAGTGAGTGACCCTACTTCCATGGGAAAGTAACCACCCACAAGAGAGAAGAAACTGACCGATTTTGAGCGTGAATGACAGAGAGGGATCTAGAGTCAGTGGCAGGTCCTGGTGATAAACAGATACAAACGGGCATGCTGCAGACCTTGTCACACAGCCAGCATGCCACTGTGGCCTACCCTCAAACCAGACCTGCCTGCCTTCCTCTGCCCTAGTCCACCAGGCCTGCCCATCACAGGGCGCTTGCACATCCAGCTCCCTGCAGCACTCTTCCTTCCATCTCCTCCTGCTGGGCTCCTGTGGACCACTGAGTCTCTTAAATGTCATTTTCCCCCAAAAAGCTGCCTTCGCTCCCCCAACTGAATGAAGCTCCCCTGATATGCCTTCAAGACACCCTCTAGTTGTCACTTTGAATACTTACTGCGAAAGGTAGTTATAAGAGTATTTGGAGCTGGGCACGGTGGCTCGCGCCTGTAATCCCAGCACTTTGGGAGGCCAAGGCAGGTAGTTCACGAGGTCAGTATTAGGTACCAGCCTGGCCAAGATGGTGAAACCCCATCTCTACTGAAAAATAGAAAAATTAGCCTGGCATGGTGGTAGGCACCTGTAATCCCAGCTACTCAGGAAGCTGAGGCAGGAGAATCGCTTGAACCCAGGAGGCAGAGGTTGCAGTGAGCCGAGATCGCGTCATGGCACTCTAGCCTGGGCGACAGAACAAGACTCCGTCCCAAAAAAAAAAAAAAAAAGAGTATTTGGATGATTATTTGCTTGATTTATTTTTCCCCCCCTCAAGACTGTGAAAGTCCTGAAAGCAGGGGGCTTGCCTTGGCTCACCCACTACAACAAGCAGACTTGCTAAATGAGGCTAAATGAGTGAGTGGTACTGCCAGTTGACTTCACTGCTGGTCCTATTTGTATCTGTTTTGAGATTGACATTAATGCACCATTGGTGGGCTGGTCTCCTAGGGCTAATTAACATTTTTCAATGTTGAAAGCTTTTTAAATAAAATAATGAAAATATGAATTTCTCACAAAGGCTGAGTTTCCTAATAACAGAATTATAATTATTCCAACACTCATCTTGAGATTACATAATTAAGAAACAGTAATACTTGCATTTTTTTTTAATTTTAGAAGTCTACATGAACGATTCTCTGCATGATTGTTTCTTTGATCATTGAAGCTGTCATTTTCCTCTTTCATTATTAGGAAAGCATTCCACATAACAAAATTGAATTTCTTTCAAACCGTAAAATTATTGGAATATAACATCCACCCTAACTTCATCTACATAACATGAAGTATAGAATTTCCACTCAAAATTAATTCTCAATGTAAACAAGAAAAACAATAAACCAAAAATCACTTATGCTTACTTTGAAATAGATTTAACAATTAGGAAGTCCCATGAGAAAAAAGGGAGATTCAGTGACGGTAACAGTGATTAAGTTAGCCAAAATGCTCAGCAGTAGAATACTGTTTTTTCCACTTGGCAAAGTTTAAATAATTTTTTAAGTGTCAGATTCTGTTCTTATTTTATCAGCCAAAGGAGGCTTGGTTTCCAAGCAGTGTATCCATCAAGAAATTGGAATTCAAGCAAACACATATTTTGAAGTTTGATGCATTGAGCCAAACACTGGGGATGCAATGATAAATATGATATGGTCCATCTTAAAAGTGTTTTTGGTGTTTGTGGGAAACATCCTGTAAGCTGGAATTAAGCAGCAAAGAGCAATGATGCCCGGAAGCTGCAGCTCCGTGTGGCCCCCTAATTCCACACTAAGGCCCCTTGTTTGTCTTCAGAGTAAAAGATGAGCACACTGCACACATGGTATTGTGTCCAAAGTACATCAACTTTCCACGTGCTGGCGTGGAAACAAGGAACATCTTTTCTTCAGTTCCATAAAGTAGTTCTCTACATTTTAGAAATATAAATATGTTTGCCTTTTGGGACCAATATATTGTTTTCCCCTTGAACTCACTTATTCATCCATTTATTTCACAAATTTATAAGGAGCTTGCCCTGTGCCAGATATTGTGATACCTGCTGGAGACACAGTGGTGAAGAGACACAGGAGGTCTCAGCACACAGGTGAGACCCACGCACAGGCCCCGAGTGCTGTGGGGTCACCAGGCGCTCTGCTAAGTGCTTCATGTGCCTCACTCATCAACACAGCAACTCCATGGCGCAGGCACTGCCCTGGCCCTGAAATGAGTGAGGCCAAGCTGCGGAAGTGAACACGTGCTCACTTGCGGTGTGACTGGGTAGAGCCAGAAGCTCTGCCGGCACACACCTGCTGCAAGAACCCGGCTCTGAAATCCTCATGTGTCACCAGTTCATGAGCTACTGATCGCACACGTGCAGTCACACAGATAGAGTCACACAGTGCGCAAGCTCTGGGATGGGGGACACACTGCGTACGAGATTGTTTCAGATGGCAGTGCCTGGCCTGATGAGGAAGGGCAAAGAAGGCCCCCAGAGGAAGCCTTGAGGGGGTGTGGAAGGGTGGGAGGTGGGTGGGTGGAGTGCATGAAATGAAGAGGCAGGGATCCAAGCTCAGCATAGATGCCAAGAGCCAGACCTTTGAAAATATGTGGCCAAGACCCAGGAGTGCCTGGACACATGGAAGCCAGTTATTACTAAAGATAGTGACATGCAGGTGAACATATAGGGGGTAGGAAGTGGGGAAGGGTGTTACAGACGAGAATTCCTACTCAGGACACTGCTCAGTTCTAGATGAATTTTCCAAGGTAAATGCACTTTATGAGATCTCAAGCACCACACAGATTCTCAATCACCCTAATTACAACATGGGGAAATTTTAATCGCTGCTAATAGTAGATGCTCAAGTCCTAAGATCTTATGAAACAAGCCAAGAAAGCGACTTCTGATCAATGTCAAGAACAAGTAAAGAGAAAAGCAGGCCATTCGTGTACTGTTTCAAGCAAAAAGCAACAAGATGAATATTCTTCATGTATACGTAGCCTACACAGGCTGAAGGCTCCATCTCAAAATTCCACTTCACAGCCTAAACCTTCCTCAGCCCGAGCTGACCACCCTGCCTATACCATATTTTCCCGTTTTTCAAATCACTGGCAAGTGTTATTTGGGATTGTATTGTATTGGATGGTTTTGTGCCACCATGAGGAAGCTTGCAAGGTCTTTGGTGGTCAAGGTGATGACTTACGCTTCCCTAGACCAGCAGCTCTGGCTGGGCACACCCAGATGTGTGCAAACACTTTGAGCACTGAAGGTCTGCAGGCCTCTGCAATCACTGAGCATTTGAGACTCCTCTGGGGCCATGCATCCACCAGCTCTCAGTGCACATCAGAAAAGGAGCTTCACGGAGACTTCTCATTTATTTTACATTCATTACCCTGGTAATTTCCAAAGCGAGGTGCCTGAAGCTAGCTTAGCAACAGGTAGGCATGATGGCTGTCCTACTGCTGATTCTGAATGTGCTTTGTCAATGTGCTTGTTTTTCCTCCGTGCTAACTTTGTCTTCAGAACTTATTAAGTTTAATCCCAGCAGTACTAATTAGAGGTGGCAACAACAGAAATCCTCTGCAAGGGCTCTTAGAAATCCACCGCCACTTCAGTGAGAACAGCCATGCTCTTCTTTTCATTCCTTGTCGCTTCCTTGGGCATTCCACAAGGAGCTAAAATCTGGTATTTAGAGAGCTGAGGGCACCTCTAGAACCAAGCTCTAAACCAAGTAAAGGGAGATTTTAAGCATATCTGGATTCAAATGAGAAATCTGTGTAAGTGTGCCACACACATCTCTTAACCTCATTTGGGGATTTCTGTGCATACTGTACTTAAAATTAAGTAAGATAAGCTGTTTTTAAAATGTTGAGTCTTAGTGGCATTGAACCATAATTTTCTGCCTCCTCGGTGGAAGTTCAAGCTTGTGGTCCTACAAGGAAACGTAAACTCTGAAACTGCAGAGCCTCACTAGGACAACCAGGGAAGCGCAAGTTTAGGGAAATGAAAGTTGTCTCCAGGGTATGACATCATCTGATGATCTTGGGATGAGTCCATGGATTATTAAACGTGTTTAAAACACACATAGGAAAGTGAGGGGTGAGAGATGGGGGCAGCTTAACAGCAGGGCAGCATTTGGGGGGAAGCCCAGAGCATGAGGCCTGGTTAGCACCATTTTCACATGCCCTGTCTTCCTCTCCCACGTCGGTTTTCCCTGCTGATGGGGTGATGACGACCAGATTTGGAATTGGGTCAGCCCTACAGACAAAGGGCACCTAAAGCCAACAGCACAGATGTGTCCTATTGGAGAAACACAGCAACTTGTTCTTCTCAAAGACGTACTGCACTGGTTATAGCTGCAGGTCGCCAGTTAGCCTGCTGTCCAGCCACAGTTTGATTGACATGCTGTGGGCTGAGGCAGGGGAAACAGAGCTGTCAGTCCAGCGAGGGCATGATCAATAACACTATTTGGACCATCATATATTCCATGTAAGCCTTCTGTCTTCAACGCATCACACCCGTAACTCACTCGCCATTAAACACATTGATGAACCTGCCCTTACTTCGCAAGCTGCTTCTCACTCACTTCCTTACCCTAACACACCCTTTGAGATGCACCTGTACCTCATGAGTCAGCAGTTCACCTACTCTCTGTGCTTAATATCCTTGTCAGTTTCACCCTTTTCATCTGTTCCTTGTTCTCTACAGCAAAGTTGAATATACTCGATACAGCAAAGTCATGTCACAGTAAGAATCTAAAGTTCATTTGGAGTAAGTTTTAAGAAAACCTCCCATCAAACTATATCTAAGCTGAAATGCTTTCGATCTGTGTCCCTGCTCAAATGTCATGTCGAATTGTAATCCCCATTGTTGAAGGCAGGTCCTGGTGGGAGGTGATTGGATCATGGGGGTGGATTTCCCCCTTTGGTGCTGTTCTCATGGTTGAGTTCTCAGGAGATCTGGTTGTTTAAAAGCTTGTGGTGGCCAGGTGCGATGGCTCATGCCTGTAATCCCAGCACTTTGGGAGGCCGAAGTGGGTGGATCACCTGAGGTTGGGAGTTCGAGACCAGCCTGACCAACATGGAGAAACTCTGTCTCTAATGAAAATACAAAATTAGCCAGGCACGGCGGCACGTGCCTGTAATCTCAGCTACTGGGGAAGCTGAGGCAGGAGAATTGGTAGAATCCAGGAGGAGGAGGTTGCAGTGAGCCGAGATCGTGCCACTGCACTCCAGCCTGAGCAAAAGAGCAAGACTCTGTCTCAACCTCCCGGCAGAGGCTGTGGTGAGCCAAGGTTGTGGTGTGCACTCCAGCCTGGGCAACAAGAGCGAAACTCTGTCTCAAAAAAAAAGTGTGTGGCACCTGCCTCTTCTCTCTCTTGCTACTCTGGCCATGTAAGACATGCCTGCTTCCCCTGCGTGCCTTTCACTATCATTGAAAACTTCCTCAGGCCTCCCCAGGAGTGGGGCAGAAGGCTCTAAGCTTCCTGTACAGCCTGCAGAACTGTGAGCCAAT
Source organism: Theropithecus gelada (assembly GCF_003255815.1). Classification (NCBI taxonomy): domain Eukaryota; kingdom Metazoa; phylum Chordata; class Mammalia; order Primates; family Cercopithecidae; genus Theropithecus; species Theropithecus gelada. Next base: position 10,566,504 of record NC_037681.1, read on the forward strand.
TAACGCTCTTTTTTTTTTTTTTTTTTTTTTTAATAAATTGCCCAGCCTCAGGTATTTATAGCAGTGCAAGAATGGACTAATATATAAACCATTACCTGGAATCTGGTGAATAAAGTCTCTTACAAGCTTTAGAATGTGAGAGCTGGGATTCACATAATGACAACTAGTGAAAAATAACATGGAAAAATGTCCGGCTCCCCTGTTGAGTAGAGAAAAGTAGAAGAGCCTTATGCAACTGCGTAAAATGTATACCCAAGCATGGGCACAAAGGAATGCACAAGAATTTTTAAAATTGTCTTACGGTGATGGAATTATGGATGATTTTCCTCTATTTTATAAGCTTGCTTACTGTTTTAATTTTAAAGTGTGTAAAAACTGGTAGGAGCCTCATCCATCACATGGGCAAACACCTTCAATTTCCTACACAAGGACTTCCTTTGCATAGTAGACTATTTCTGTTCAGCCTTAATTCTATATTTTTAATACTGATGTTTTCTCTCAGGTGATGGCAGCCCTGGACCTCAGCAAACAACCTTGGTCTATGCGGCATCGGCCTGGAAATGAGTGTCCGCGGCCTGGAAATTTAGGTCTTCAGCGTGCTCTTGTTGCAGTGTCTGATACACGCCCCTAAACGACTGTCCCTAGAGAAACATCTGGGACTGTGAGTAACACACGTGGAGAGGAAGAGAGGGAAGAAGCCATGGATTTTTCCAAAAGGTACCATTGGGACATTATATGCAAAGAATTAGGTCTTGGCCGGGCGTGGTGGCTCACGCCTGTAATCCCAGCACTTTGGGAGGTCAAGGCAGGTGGATCACTTGGGGTCAGGAATTCAAGACCAGCCTGGCCAACATGGTGAAACTGCATCCCTACTAAAAATATGAAAATTAGCCAGGCGAGGTGGCACATGCCTGTAATCCCAGCTACTCGGGAGGCTGAGGCAAGAGAATCGCTTGAACCCAGAAGGTGGAGGTTGCAGTGAGCCAAGAACTCACAAGTGCACTCCAGTCTGGGCAAAAGAGCAAGACTCTGTTTCAAACAAACAAACATTAGGTCTCAAAAATGTTTCTTAATTTTAAAAATATATGTTCTCTTCCAGTGTTTTGAACTATAGCTCCTACATCCCCAGGGAGCTTTCATAGTGTTGAAAAACTAGAGCCCTGTGACCATCAGCTTGGAGGATGGCGGCACCTCCGAGTGGCCTTCCGAGCTGCTGTTTCCTAAGTCATCAATAGTGCTAGCGCTGGCCCCTGGGAACCCAGAGTTCCCCTGGCCTTGCCATTCCGCTTCTGTCAAATTCACCAGTTTGGAAATTAGATCAAGTCCTTCTGAGATTGTGAACATTGATAACAGCCTAATGCGTTATTACCCCATTTGTTTGCTTTTTCTGTTATAATGAACAAAGTTCTACGGAGTCACCTTCAGTTAGAAGTAATTTGTTGTTGATGTTGTTGTTGACGTCGGATCTTTTTCTTTCAGAGGGCTAATTTATTTTAAGGCTGTAAGTGGACTAGAACTCAGTTCTTCCTTAGGACCTTAAGTTGTTCTACGGACCAACAACTTCTCTCTCCCTCTCTCTCCCCGCCTCTCCTGGCTTCTCTCTGCATATCCATTTGCTCCCTTCTAACTGATGACTGCATGTCTTTCCTATCTGCTCGAGTGAAGGCTGGGGAGCATGAGTCTGGTCATCTTAGCTAACGTAGCTCTTGTGAGGTCGGGGTGCTGTGGAGTCCCACTGCCCAGGCCTCACTGCACCCACAGTGGTTCCTGCTCTGCAGACTGGGATTTGTAACTGTACCTACACCCGAGTTTTTATGAAGTTCCAATGTGAAAATTTAGGTAGGGCTCCCAGCAGGAAGCTTGCCACATAATAAGTGCTCTATAAAGATTAGCTGTAATTCCTTAGTCTTAATGATGGATCCCAAGAAGCCTGGGAATTGGCCATATCAGGGTCAGGTGCCCAATGTCCGCCTGTGGCAAACTTCCTAGTGCTGGTTCCCTGAGGAGAAGCCCTTCCTTAGGGGAACATCCCTTCTCCCTCCCACTGTGGCTCAGGTAAGCTGTTTGCCCTGGAACTCTCCCATTCAAACAAGGACAGGACTTTCTGGGGCTAAGTCAATCAGATTTCAGACAAATAAAAGGTCTCCATTTCCTTTCCAGCTTTAACTCTTCTCTTCTCTGTACTATTTTAGCATTTTATCTGCTCATCCTTCCACCCTCCCCTGTTCCTTGCTTCCCCAGGGTAAGCTGAGCTCAGATCCTTGTTTTAACTATGCAGTAAGGGGGAGATGGACAGGATAAACAGCTACAGCTCCTCTGGTCCAGGAGACATGCTCCTCAGGCAAGAGAACCTGTGTAGTATGGGGTCTCTGAGGCATAGGAGTTCACAGTTCAACTCTTTCCTGGTCATCACCAACGTTTACATAAGGAACTGCACACAACTGTGAATTCAACAGCTTTTAATATTCAGAATCAATCCCTTTACTTAGTTTTTAATCCTACTCCGCTCCCTAACCAGTGGCTGCAAAAGGGCTCTGAGTTTTGTCCTGTTCCGTTAAAGACGTTTGGAATTTGAGTCTCTCCATGATGTCAGAGCAAGTGCTGCCCAGATGACCTGAGCCCTATCCATCTGCAATCAGAAGCCCTGGCTCCCCCGGGTTCTACCCTCTGTGGCCATCCTGTCCCCTGGGATCACAGGTGCACATTTAACTAGCTGTGTTGCCTTGACCCCCAACATGGACCCGCTTCACATCTTGAAGAACAATTAAGACCCTCCCATCATTTTTCTCATCTTGGGCCAATTACTAGTTCCAAGTATTGCCACTCCTTTTCTCTCTGAAAGTCCATGGTCAGCAGCTTATTCTCTGGTGCCAATGTCAGAGGTGTTTGAACCAGAGCAACGCCATCTTGAATAGGGGCTGGGTAAAATAAGGCCGAGACCTGCTGGGCTGCATTCCCAGGAGGTTAGACATTCAAAGTCACACATGAGATAGGAGGTCGGCACAAGACACAGGTCATAAAGACCTTGCTGGTAAAACAGATCGCAGTAAAGAAGCCGACCAAAGCCCACCAAAACCAAGATGGCGATGAGAGTAACCTCTGGTTGACCTCACTGCTGCACTACCATGGGTGCCATGATAGTTTACAGATGCTATGGCAATGTCAGGAAGTTACCCTAGATGGTCTAAAAATGGGAGGAACCCTCAGTTCCAGGAATTGCCTACTCCTTTTGCAGAAAACTCATGAACAATCCACCCCTTGTTTAGCATATAATCAAGAAATAATCACAAAAATGGGCAACCAGAAGCCCTTGGTGCTGCTCTGCCTATGGAGCAGCCATTCTTTTATTCCATTACTTTCTTAATAAGCTTGCTTTCACTTTACCGTGTGCACTCGCCCCAAATTCTTTCTTCAGCAAGATCCAAAAACCCTCTCTTGGGGTCTGGATCCGGACTCCTTTCCAGTAACACAATATCTGTATTTGCTAGGATTCTAGCTCCCTTTAAAAGAAAAAAAAAAAAAAACGTATAAACAGAATACCTTGAAGTTTACAGAACTGGACAATTGGCTTCCAATAAATCAGAAACCAGACCTCCAAAGCCTATCAAGGTCATGGCCGTTGAATCCTCCCCTCCAACAACCAGACCTAAGGGGATTCTACTCAAGATTCAAAGGAGATACAGAAATGTGCTTTTTACACATACAGGCTCCGGGAAATACTTGTGGAAGTGGATTTTGAGAGGGCTCAGCTAACTGTGCTGGAACACAATGTTAGACTGGGCTGAATCTGTGTTATGGTTGCATTTACCAAGAAGGCAGTTGGGTGTACAGTATGCACAGCTGGCTGGAGATCTGTCAGTTTGCTGGGATGGCCAATGCAGACCTGGGCTGAAAACCGGCCTGCAGCAAATGACTTCAAAAGACCATGCATTCCTTGCTATAATGAAAATGAGGGAAATCAAAGTCCTGGGGAGACTGGAATGGTGGACTGCATGTAGCTGGTTTGTTCTATCCACACACACACTCTCTGCTCCCCAGACAGGTTCCCTTCATGCAGGCCCCAAGGAAGAGATCGGGAAGGAAAGTGCAGGACACTTTAAAGGATCTGTGCTGGTTGTTCTCACTGGACTGGAATGCCCATGGGTGGGGCTTCAGGATAGCACTGAAGAGAAGAGCCAGGGGTGCAGCCGTGACCATCAGAGGGAAAGTAGCTGGGGCAATCTAATAGTGAATCCCATATATCTCCCACCCCACGCCCTAACCAGGCTTCAGAGGCTCACACGGCCCTTGGGGCTCAGCCTGCAGGACATCATCCTGGCCCCCTGCAGGGACAGCATCCTGGCTAGGACCCTGAGAGCAAGAAATAATAGGTTCCAGGACACTTGGATAGAACTTGAGGACACGTGTGATAGAAGACAGAAAATAAGTGCAACAAAAATAGAGGCACCTGCCCGTTTCAGTGTCTGATGTTTCAGAATCTGGGGGCAACTGGATTATTGCCCAAAAGAAAAGGAAAAGCAAATGGTGTACCTAGCTCCCCCCAACACTGAAAAGGGGACCCAACACTGAGAGTATCTCTTCAGATTTTAGGGGCGATATCTACTATGTTTGAGTGTCAAGAACTAAATCACTTTCTGGATGACTCCCAAAACCTAGTCTGAAGAGCAGAGCAAATTCTGCTACTTGATCCTTTTGATGTTGTTACAGAAAAGGGGTCTGATCCAGACCTCAACAGAGGATTTTTGGATCTCACGAAAGAAAGAATTTAGGGTGAGTCCGTAGGGTAAAGTGAAAGCAAGTTTATTAAGAAAGCAAAGGAATAAAGAATGACTACTCCGTAGACAGAGAAGCCCCAAGGGCTGCTGGTTGCCCATTTTTATGGTTATTTCTTGATTATATGCTAAACAAGGGTTAGATGATTTATGCCTCCCCCTTTTAGCCCATCTAGGGTAACTTCCTGACATTGCCATGGCATCTGTAAACTATCATGGCACTTGTGGTAGTGTATCAGTGAGATTGACCAGAGGTCACTCTCATCACCATCTTGGTTTTGGTAAGCTTTGGCCAGCTTCTTCACTGCAATATGTTTTACCAGCAAGGTCTTTATAACATGTGTCTTGTGCCAACCTCCTATCTCATCCTGTGACTTAGAATGCCTTAACCATCTGGGAATGCAGCCCAGCAGGTCTCAGCCTCATCTTCCCTAGACCCTATTCAAGATGGAGTTGCTCCTGGCTTACACGCTTCTGACAACGTTACGCAAAATCTCCCTCCCTGTTCCTCAAAATTTAAGTTAAATTGGCTAAAGTAGCTCATCGTCAAGGCCTATGGAATTTCAAAGCCCTCCTTAGATTCCTGGAACTGTTCAAGGTTTGCGCCCTCAAGGTCTCCTCTAGTTCTGGGATCCTTCCTTCACGGGAGTGCCACTTAGTTACAATACTGAAATGCACACTTTATATAATAGGAAGGGACTGAACTTCAGGTAACTGCTGCAGTCCTCACACTGGCAGCAGAGCCATGGAGGCATCCACTATCTTCTGTTCCTACCACCCATTCCAGTTGTGTTCACTTTCTCAGCGGGTGAAACTTCTCCATCTGGTGGGATGACCTGATCCTTCATTCTCAAGGGTATGAGCACTTAATAGTCCCATTTATGTGGTTTTGCTATGGTTTTTCACTAACTTTGACTGCTACACTTGCAGTACTGGAAAGCACATTAAGGATCTTTGAGTTCCAGGAAACCTCATGGCTGCTTGCCCTGTGTGATGGCAAAGACAGAGCTCCCTCAGTGATCAGGATCGCCCACCCCGGCCAGCATGGGAACCTTCTTTTGAGCCTGTTCACCTGTGATGCCTGGATCCAGGTGTCAGTCCCAACTTCCAGTTCAATGGCACCACTGCCATGACCCTTGTGGCAAGCAATCTTCCTTTAAGGACAACAACCTCCCATTGGAGACCAAAGTTGTGGCAATAGGAAGTAAAAAAAAGTGCAAGTGTATTACTAGGTACATTAGTGAGAGACTCCACTTCCATTTTACCTTGGGTTCCGGATGCTTGTCTTTTGGCTATGGAGAAACATCATCTGTCCATCACTGATTAAGAGCATATACTGCATTCTATAGGATAGCATCCCAGCCTTCCATGGTGTTGGCCCCCAACTGATGCCATAGCTGAGTCTCCCATGGATCATTACACCATTCTAAAAGGTCGACATTATATGATGATGAAGTTCCCTTTGAATATCAGATCCTCTAGGCTTGACAAGGGGAAGGAGATTGTAAAATAATTTTCTTGGTCAGAAGCAATGTCTAATGGCATATCACCACCATAATAAGGCATTCAATAGGTTCCCTCTTGGTATTGCAGAAGCATCATCTCCAGTACTGTCTATTTCGCTAAGCATGAGTCACTGACCCTCTATAACAGATAGGTGAAAATATAGCCTCACTGCCTCCAAGTGGCTGACTGGTTTCCCCAGCCCCAGAATCTGGTACTGTGTCAGAGGCTCAGAGTGGGTCATGGATGCTGTGAGTTGGTCTTCAGCTTTGGTAGTAGATGTCAGCCTTCCTCCGAGAATGTCCATGCATTCCAATCCTTCCCACAGCCACTCGGTTCACTTTATCCACCATTGCTCCACTGAGAAACCACTGGGATGGCTGAATAAAGAGGCTGACTGAAATTAACAAGGCATGTAATTGGTCTATCTGACTATAAGGAACTCCCTCCAAAGTGGAGACTCCTTAGTGAAAAATCATCCGGGCCACAAATATTCTCACATTCCAGGCCCATTTTGAGAGTCTTATACACATTCTCTTCCCCAGATCTTTCTGTCACTTACTCTCTAGTCCTTTTCTTCTCTTCATTTTTCTTTTTTTTTTTTTTTTTTTTTTTGAGACAGAGTCTCACTCTGTCGCCCAGGCTGGAGTGCAGTGGTGCAACCTCAGCTCACTGCAAGCTCCGCCTCCGGGGTTCATGACATTCTCCTGCCTCAGCCTCCCGAGTAGCTGGGACTACAGGCGCCCGCCACCACGCTTGGCTAATTTTTTATATTTTTAGTAGAGACAGGGTTTCACCATATTAGCCAGGATGGTCTTGATTCCCTAATCTCGTGATCTGCCCACTTTCCACCTCCCAAAGTGCTGGGATTACAGGTGTGAGCCACTGTGCCTGGCCCTCTAGTCCTTTTCTTTCCAAACCTTTGTCCGTCTGGCCAAATAATAAGTCATAGCCCATGAACTGGTGTAAATTCTCACCTCAGGCCATTTTTTTCTTTCAGGAAAATAGACAACATCACCACTTTTAATTCTGCTTAGGTGGAAGGAATTATCTTGTCTGCTCTCCTCCAATGCTACACTTGAATAAGTACATAAAGTCATGACAGTCCCATTCTCACTGCTGGAAGCATATCTATGGCACCATCTGTAAACCAAGTTCAAAGTTCTCTTCCTTGATTAGACTGGTCACAGGGAACTCTCCATGGAGGCTTAGCTGTGGGCTGATAATAAGATGGTACTTCAGTGGTAAGCACATGGGGCGGGTAAGCCATATATTCAATTTATTTGTTCCTACAAGATTCACACAAGACCAATCCCATACCCATACCACCTCCAAATGATGATGGAGTGCTAACTGTGTTCCCAACTTGATGGCTTTATAGTTCAGGTAATACTCCATTCATGAAAGGAAGTTCACGTTAAGTGGTCAACTGATGTCTAATGGTCAGTTTCTATCAGGGCCCAATTGCAAACCAAGAGATATTCTTAAAAGAGAACAGTTACATTCCGAGAGGGGGTAGGGAATATGGCTGTGTTCAAACCCTGTCACTGGCACCATGTAGCCCCACATGGCATCATCATGATGCTACTAGTGTAGTGGACCAGCACAATACTCTGTAGGACAATGAGAGAACCAAGCCTTCCCGATGAAAGAAGACTGCTTCTAGTGGTTTCTGTTAATGGAACAGAAGGGAATAAAATACAATTTCCAGGTTAGTAACTGCACACCACACCAGGAGCCATGCCAATTTATTTTCCCAAAATGATCGTTCTGGTACAGCTATTCCCTGAGGTAGAATTAAGCTTAGGGTAATTTGCTACCCCTTTCAAGATCCACATAGCTCCTACACAGACAAAATGGTCATGGTAAATGGGTGGTAAGAAAAATCAACACCCCTGAATTTTTTTTTTTTTTTTTTTGAGATGGAGTCTCGCTCTGTTGCCCAGGCTGGAGTGCACTGTTGCAATCTTGGTTATTGGGGGAAATTCAGCCCCCGATATTCAATGTGGGTTCTTTTCTATTTCCCTAAGCATCAGCTGGTCTGAGAAATAAAGGGAAAGAGTACAAGAGAGAGAGAAATCTTAAAGCTGGGTGTCCGAGGAAGACATCACATGTTGGCAGATTCCGTGATGCCCCTGAGCCATAAAACCAGCAAGTTTTTATTAGCGATTTTCAAAGGGGAGGGAGTGTACAAATAGGCTGTGGATCACAGAGATCACATGCTTCACAAGGTAATAAAATATCACAAAGCAAATGGAGGCAGGGCGAGATCACAGGACCACAAGACAGGGCGAAATTAAAATTACTAATGAAGTTTCGGGCACGCATTGTCATTGATAACATCTTATCAGGAGACAGGGTTTGAGAGCAGACAACCGTCTGACCAAAATTTATTAGGCAAGAATTTCCTCATCCTAATAAGCCCGGGAGCACTACAGGAGACCAGGGCTTATTTCATCCCTTTGCCTTCGCTGTAAAAGACAGCCGCCCCTAAAGTGGCCATTTTAGAGGCCTACCCTCAGGGGCACATTCTCTTTCTCAGGGATGTTCCTTGCTGAGAAAAAGAATTCAGTGATATTTCTCCTATTTGCTTTCGAAAGAAGAGAAATACGGCTCTGTTCCTCCAGGCTCACCAGCAGTCCAACTTTAAGGTTATCTCCCTTGTTCCCTGAACATTGCTGTTATCCTGTTCTTTTTTCAAGGTGCCCACATTTCATATTATTCAAGCACACATGCTCTACAAACAATTTATGCAGTTAATGCAATCATCACAGGGTCCTGAGGCGACACACATCCTCCTCAGCTTACAAAGATGACAGGATTAAGAGATTAAAGTAAAGACAGGCATAGGAAATCACAAGGGTATTGATTGGGGAAGTGATAAGTGTCCATGAAATCTTCACAATTTATGTTCTTCTGCCATGGCTTCAGTTGGTCCCTCTGTTCAGGATCCCTGACTTCCCACAGCACTCGGCTCACTGCAAGCCCTGCCTCCTGGGTTCAGGCCATTCTCCTGCCTCAGCCTCCTGAGTAGCTGGGACTACAGGCGCCCACCACCATGCTTGGCTAATTTTTTGTATTTTTAGTGGAGACAGGGTTTCACCATGTTAGCCAGGATGGTCTCAATCTCCTGATGTCATGATCCACCTGCCTTGGCCTCCCAAAGTGCTGGGATTACAGGCGTGAGCCACTGCGCCCAGCCAACACCCCTGAATTTTTAAAGATTTGATATCTGTCTCCCTCCCACCAATTTCTTTGGTCCACAATTTTGGTGGGAATAGGCACAGCCATGAATTGTCCTGGGCCCTTCTTGCTATCCTAGCCTTCACTTCCTTGGTCAGGATGCTAACATAGAGATTCTGCCAACAACTGGGTGTGCATATCCTGTCTCTATATTCAGAAAAGAAACAAAGGATCTCACCATTGTGACATGGTGAGATTTAGGTCAAATCTCTTTGACAGCATGACCCTCCTAAGAAGTCTTGCTCTGACCAGTGGACCACAGTGGTCCTCTGAGTCTCCGGGACTCTGAGCCAGGAGCCAACCATTTTTCGGTTATTTCTCTTTCTTCTGGGACATAGTTGCAGGTCTCTTTTGCAAAGGATGAGAGAGACTCACAATATGTGTTTGTCTTCTTACCAGAGGGTCCTCTCTCCAGGATACTTTGATTCCCCCATGCATTCAAGAAACTTTGTGAACGGAGAAAGTTTATGACCTTCCCTTGGAGTGACTCAGGTTTGACCTTCTCTTGACAAACGTAAATCTTTTAGTTACGCACATCAAGTATAACCTTCATGGACTATACGGATGTTTCATCACCAAAGATCCCTGTGGCTCAAAGCCTGCTAATTACCCCAGCCTGGCTCACCTTGCTGTCAGTGACCTCAGCTCCCCTGGAATCCCATCACCCCATTGTAATCAGGGGGCCCATTTCAATGACAGCAACTCTCATCCTCTTCTCCGGTCTACAGAGGACAAGCACTAGAGCTCTTTTTCAAGACGCTAGTGCTCCCTCCAGCAATATAATTTCTCCACGTGTTGCTGTGACCAGCTTTCAGTTGGCAGTCAAGCAAGCAAAACAGTTCCCAGGTGCACTTGAGAGCTCATTAAATGCAGAATCCTTGATAAGATGACCTATATGGATAAGTTCATTAAGATCAAAAATCATGTTTGGCACCCTTGGTATCTATCCCACACATATGCCTCCAGGTTTGTACTACAGTACATGTTACAGTCTTACAAATCGTTTAGCAGGTGAGCCTTCTACTCCCAAATGTGCTGCTGTAACTAACCCCTGAGGCATGCCAGCATGGTCTCCATTTCTGTTATGGTGGAAGAATCAACATCCCTGATGTCACTACTTCGGGTCACTACTATATGGTCTTCTAGTAAGACAGGACCAGCCTCCTTAGACTGAAGGTGGGTCTACTTCTCCAGGCAAGGAGGGCTCAATGGGATTGGGGGATTCAGGATAATATGACTCATTTGAATCTTGTCAAATATGACCCATCAAATTATCTAGATTACACTCTTTCATAATCAGTGCCCTGATTTTCATCTAAGAAATGCAGCAAGGCTATGAATTCAACTATCAGGAGCCTACAGAAGCAGGCTCTGTGTGCAATTTTAAGCTGTACCTGGGCCTAATCTGCAGTTACAAACTACGAGAAAATCGTTTTTTTAATGTATCAGATTCCACTGGTGCACCACACAGTTCCCCTCAACACCTGCCATTTTGTGCATGCCAACTTGATAGCTAAGAGTGTCCCCCCGGGCTTTGTGTCTGATGCCTTTTGTGGACAGTGCCACCCATTCTGCCTGTACACAGAAAAGCTGAAAGTACCAATTAATTAGTGCCACCCCTGGGAGCAGCCTGTATCCATGCCTGACAAGAGTGTCCTCACTCTGCGGTGAGAAAGCTGCGAGGCACGTTCTGGATGGAGAATCGCCATCTGGAGTTCTCCAGTGAGATTGTGCTGCAGTTGCCTAGAGGGATAACTCACTCGAAATGCACACTTCATTGGCCACTGTCCCTTTGTTGGTTTACTTTCTCACTCCTATACCTTGCATTTCCTTTCAAGTAAACGACTTAAATTAGAATTTGCTTCTGGGGAAAATCCAAACTAACACAGACAGCGATAGAAACTACCTATCTTAAATCAAGATGTGGAATTGCTGGGTTAGTTTAATTATTAAAGTTCCTTAGCCCAGGTGGAAAAACACAGCACAAACAGGCCGGGCGTGGTGGCTGACGCCTGTAATCCCAACACTTTGGGAAGCCGAGGCGGGTGGATCACGAGGTCAGGAGATCGAGACCATCCTGGCTAACACGGTGAAACCCTGTCTCTACTAAAAAATACAAAAAATTAGCCGGGGATGGTGGCGGGCGCCTGTAGTCCCAACTACTTGGGAGGCTGAGGCAGGAGAATGGCATGAACTCGGGAGGCAGAACTTGCAGTGAGCCGAGATGGCGCCACTGCACTCCAGCCTGGACGATAGAGCGAGACTCCGTCTCAAAAAAATAAAAATAAATAAAAATTTTTTTAAAAAACACAGCACAAACAAAATTCCTCTTATTTCTCATCCCACCCACACTTTCAATAGGCTCTTCATTCCATGTGGTTGTGGTGGTAATTTAAGTCTTGCAGACTTAAATTGATGGAGCATTGGTTATCCTTAGTAATTTAAGTCTCGCAGACGTAGAAATTGTTTAGCAGGTGAGGCTTCTATTCCCAGATGTGATGCTGTAACTTACCCCTGAGGTATGCCGGTATGGTCTCCATTTCTGTTATGGTGGAAGAATCAACATCACTGACGTCACTACTTCAGGTCACTACTACATGGTCTTCCAGCAAGACAGGAGCAGCCTCCTTAGACTGAGGGTGGATACCAAGGTGACACTTGGTATCCAGTGTCAGCCAGAAGGCCATATTAGTAGCCTAGGTGAAAACAGTAGTGACTTGGACAAAAGTATTGTAATGGATATAAAGGAAAATGGATGGATGTAAGAAGCATTAAGGAAGTAGAATTTCCAGGGCAGGTGGTGGATTAACTTGGAGAGTGAGAGAGAAGGCATTCGGACATCAAAGACATCCTCTCTCACGGGTGGCTGCACACTGGAGGAAACTTACCGTTTCTGGGCATATGGTACTTGAGATGGGTCTGAGAATGGGTCCTGTCTTATCAGTTAGAGATGAGAAATGCACTTTAAGGGGATACCAAGGACAACCAAGGACAATGAATCCTCCATCTTCTTAAGGAAATTGGTCCCTCTCTGCTTTAAAACCCGTACAGGCTGGAGAGTCAGCCCTAGATTCTGTTTTCCTTTGGAGTCTTTCCTGCGGCCACTTCTATGACCTTTACTCCATTTATTACCTTTACTCCATTTACTCCATTTATCAGTTTACTTAATCGCAGATAACAGAGTCTTCTTTAGCTAATTTAAGCAGAAGGACATCTGTAAATTATGTGTAGAATCATTGGAGAGCAAACTTCCAGCACTCTCAGAAACACATTGCAAAACCCAGATTTGCAAGGGAGCTGCTGCCTGTGCCACCCTCAAGAAGCTGCAGAGCTCAGGAGCGGCTTCCACACTTGCCAGCTCCCAAATCACTCTACCCTTGCCAGGATCAGAAAGTTGCTATATCAGGAAGCTCTTCGGGAAAACAGGAAATTACACCGACAGCTGCAGGTTCCGGGATCGTACTGTCTCTGCCACAACCTACCCTGAATCTCTTCCCATCTGGTTCATTTCCAAACCAAAGTCTCACACAAATGCACTTTATTGGTGGAATCTAAATGAAATTGGAAAGTCTATTTCCAATGCCTTCCAAGATGCTGAACATCTGAAGGGAACTGGAATGGGTTGAGCTAAACAATCCACAGTGTCTGCCACACAGTTTATTGATACAAAGTAAATATTCACCAACAGTTAAAGAAAATAAAATATAGAGACTTTAATTATTCATGAGCTATTCTCTTTTTCATTGTATGAGTTATTCTGAAATCTCTACTCATATTTCCATTGAACAGACTGCCAGATTCTCTTTTAAGTTCATCTCATGATCTCTCTTGCTCCTTGCAAAAGGACATACATTTCTTTTCAATAAGTGGTGTTAGAACAACTGAGTAACCACATACAAAAGAATGCAGCTGCAACTCTTCCTTACAACATAAACAAAAATTAACTCCAAGTAGATATAGAACTAACTGTATGAGTTACATCTTTTAAAAAATGAGGAAATAAAAAACGACGACGACAACAACAAAATAAACTCTTAGAGGAATACATAGATCTTCATTATCTTGGTTTAGGCAATCTTCTTCAATATAATACTGAAATCACAATAACTCTAAACTACTCTTACAACTCAATAAAGACAATAAAAACACACATAACACAATTTTTAAATGGGCAAAGCATCTGAGGAGATATTTCTCCAAAGCCAATATACACAAGGCAAATAAGCACATTAAAATATGTTTAATATTGATGTAGGATTTTTCTTCTCAGTCACTTTGCAAGCCAAGGACCCCCAGATGACGATGCCCGGCCATGCTGGCATGGCCCCACTCACCTGAATTATAGCTTGTACCCACGTTTAGCAGTCCTTGAATTCTTGTACCTCACCCAAAAAGAATGAGGATATGCTGGACATTGAAGGGTAAGGAGGGCGGAAAATAATTGTACTAAGCCATGAAAGAGCTTTCAGCAGAGAGGGGGTGCACAGGGTGGTCCCCCACCTTTACAGTTGGGTGGTTCTCTCCTCCCTGCGAGGCTGGGTCCCAGGCTGGTTTTTTGTCTGTTTGTTTTGTTTTATTTTGTTTTGTTTTTGAGACAGAGTCCTGCTCTGTGGCCCATGCTGGAGTACAGTGGCACAATGTCGGCTCACTGCAATCTCCACCTCCTGGGTTCAAGCAGTTCTCTGCCTCAGCCTCCCAAGTAGCTGGGATTACAGGTGCCCGCCACCATGCCCAGCTAATTTTTTTTTGTATTTTTAGTAGAGACAGGGTTTCACCATCTTGGCTAGGTTGGTCTTGAACGCCTGACCTCGTGATCTACCTGCCTTGGCGACTCGAAGTGCTGGGATTACAGGAGTGAACCACTGCACCCAGCCGATAGCAGGCTTTTTATTGGCTCAGAATAGGGGAGGTGCAGACTGTAGGTAGCATTGGAAAAGGCAACATTCGATTGCTTAAAAGGCATTCTTCAGAAAAAAATCAATCTGGAAAGGATAGGAAACAGGAACAGAAGTCTGAGTCTGAGTCGCGGGAACCCGGGACCAGCCGTCTAGTCTTTCAGCCTTCAGGCTGTTTTTGGCTCGAAGGTGGGGTTTCACCAGTGACCCACCCCTGTCCGCCTAGGCTTTTGGCTGCTTCTGTTGCTATCAGTATCTTTAGCCATTGGCAAATGCAAATGCAAATCAAGACCACAATGAGATACCACTTCACAACTCTAGGGTGGTAATAATTTTTTTTAAGAAGAAAGTAACACGTTTTAGCAAGGATGTGCAAAAATTGGAACCTTCTTACATTCCTGGTGGGAATGTAAAATGGTGCAACTTTACAGAATAGTCCAGCAGTTCCTCAAAAAGTTGAATATAGCATTATTATTTCACCCAGCACTTCCTTTTCTAGGTATATATCCAAGAGCAATGAAAACCAATTGTTCACACACAAATGTACACTAGAATGTTCATAGTAGCATTATTTATAACACCTCAAATGTAGACATAACCCAAATGTCCATCAATTAATGAACAGATAAGTAAAGAATGATATATTCAGCAGGGTGCCATGGCTTACACCTGTAATCCCAGCATTTTGGGAGGCCGAGGCAGGCGGATGACCTGAGGTCAGGAGTTTGAGACCTGCCTGGCCAACATGGTGAAACCTCGTCTCTACTAAAAATTAACCAGGTATGGTGGCACATGCTTGTAATCCTGAGGAGATATTTCTCCAAAGCCAATATACAGGAGGCTGAGGCAGAGGAATTGCTTGAACGGAGAGGCGGAGGTTGCAGTGAGCCGAGATCGTGCCACTGCACTCCAGCCTGGGCAACAAGAGCGAAACTCTGTCTCAAAAAAAAAAAAAAAAAAAGAGTGATATATTCATACAGTGGTCTACTAGTTGACAATAAAAAAGAATGAAATACTAACAGGTGCTACAACATGGATATAACTTGAAAACATTATGCTAAGTGAAAGAAGCTGGCCACTGAAGTCCACATGCTGTATGACTCCATTTATATGAAATGTCTACAACAGGCAAATCTATGAAGACAATGAATTAGGAGTTTCAGAAGAGGGGGTGGGGGTAGCAGGGATGTCAGGGCTAAATGGCCATGAATGCTAACAAGTATGGGATTTCATTTTGGGAGGTGAAGTACCAAAGTTGAAAGGTTAATTCTGTGATGGTTTCACCACTCTGGGAATATACTTTAAACCACTGAGTTGCATATTTTAGGTAGGGGAGTTGTATTCAATAAAGTAATTTTTTTTTTTTTTTTTTTTTTTGAGATGGAGTCTCACTCTCGCTCCCAGGCAGGAGTGCAGTGCTGCGGTCTCCACTCACTGCAAACACCGCCTCCCGCGTTCCTGCCTCAGCCTCCCAAATAGCTGGGACTACAGATGCACACCGCCACACCTGGCTAACTTTTTGTATTTTAGTAGAGACAGCGTTTCACCATGTTGCCCAGGCTGGTCTCAAACTCCTGAGCCCAGGCAATCCACCCACCTTGGCCTCCCAAAGTGCTGGGATTACAGGTGTAAACCACCGTGCCAGGCCAGGCAATTAAAAAAAAAAAAATGTATTTTATATCTTTGGCCTTGTACAGACAAATCAATTAACAAATTCTCTGTCCTTCATTGCACTTCACTGCAGACTCTTACATCTTATCTCCCTGCTGTTTCCACACTGGGATGGAAAAAGGAGGTGCTGTTTATTGAGTACTGATACAAGCTATAATATGGATAAACTTTGAAAACATTATGCTAAATGAAAGAAGTCAGTCACAAAAGGCCATATTATATATAATTTATATAAAATATCCAGAATAGATAAATTCATAGAGACAGAAAGCAAATTAGTGGTTGCCAGGGACAGGGGAGAGGAGGGGATGGGAAGTGAACTGTTTAATGAGTCCAGGGTTTCCTTTGGGGGTGATGAAAATGTGCCAGATCACTATCTATAGTGGCAATGACTGCACAGTCTATCACTGCACTAAATGCCATGAACTGTTCACTTTAAAATGCTGAAAATGATCAATTTCATGTCATGTGTGCTTTTCCATAATAAAAAGAAAAATAACTGCTGTATGACGCTTCAGAAGACCCAGTTATGACAGATAAGGCGCCGGTACTGCCTTTGCCCCGAACAAACATGCCCAAGACCTGCGTGGAATCTGGGTCCATAGGGAAGGTGAACAAGAGTGAAGTTTATTAAATGGGACCCAACAGGATACTGAGTTCTGGCCTAGATCAGGTATTGATTGGAGAGAAGATTCTCCAACTGGGTGAGCGTGGACAAGATCTGTGAATGCTTTGGCAAGCCCTGGACCCATTGATTGCATAGCTCCCACTGTGGGACACTCCACTGAGCAAAATCTGAGCAGTGTATTAGGAAGTGAAGAGAAAGACCTGGGCCAGAGGGCAAAGAAAAACCTCAGAAGGAAGGGCCTTTGGTTCCAGTAGGTGTCTCCAGCCCTTTGCATGACCCGTGTATGTAGAAGGAAGGCAAGACTTCTAAAAACCAGTTTAACTCTTACAGACTGCTGGAGGCTGGCTGAGGACAGTGGATGAAGAGAAATGCTGGAGTGGGTGCTCTGAGTCCTGGCTGTGTATGGGAGGGATGTGGGCCTCAGACACGATGGAACCTCTGCCTGGGGTAGGGGCAGAGGCACCCAGTTTTCCAGGGGATTCCCATGTGAGCCTGGTGGGCAACTGCACACCAGAGGTACAGTTTGCACTGGCAAAAATAAAAATAACAATGCACAGCAGACAGAAATGCCACTCGGAGCCTGGAGACGCAAGGGATGATGAAGTGCTCTTGAGACCACTAAGAGAATATACTTCTGAAGCAGCAGCAGCAACTTTAGTTTAAGACCCACAATGTGCATTTGGGCTCTCACTACTCCAACTATGGTCCTCGGAGCAGCAGCACTGGACCACCAGGGCTTGTTAGAAGTGCAGAGTCTCAGGCCCCGCCCACCTCCTAAAACAGGAGTCTCAGGTGATGCCTAGTTACATTAAGGTATGGAAAGCACCACTTCAGGAATTGGCTGAGGGCAGTTCTCCAGCTGAACACGCTTCAACAGAAGGAGAGGCCTGCCTTAGGCTTCCCACGCCTGGGCTGTGCTAGAAGCCACCAAGCCCGCAGAAAACAATGTCAGGAAATAAAGCTCAGCCTCAACCTAGCCCTCGGGCATCGGTAACAAAAGCATGAATATACAAAGGGACAATGGCCTGACCATGTATGAAAGTAGAACTCTGACCCACAACCTGCCCAGGAAACCAGCCCCTTCTCTACAATAACCAGCCCAGCAAGCCAGCCTGCTATTATGTCAGGCTGGTGGAAAGTCAAGCCACTATCCTCAGCAACAATCCAGGAAGCTAAACCATAAGCCCTGTAACAATCAGCCCCACATGGCCAACACTTGATTAGTGACTGACAAATTTCCTCTTTTTTTGTCCCTATGAAACCTGCCCAATTGTCCCAGAGAACTGATACTTACAGGGCTTTTTGAATAAGCATAGAAATTTACTCTCCAAGGCTTAACACTTGAAAGTTACATTTACCTAATCTGATGGAGTTCAAGGGACTGAAACACACCAGATCGCCGTATCCAGACAATGAGACAGCTGACCCAATGGGAAACCAATTCATCTTGACTGCCTTCTTACACATTCCTCATTCCTTCCCCCTCCCCCTCGCAGCTTCATCTCTTCCTGAGCTATACAAATATCCCAAATTTTCTCAGGCAGGAGAAGGATTTGAGACTTACCTCCTGTTCTCCTAGTTGATGTCACCTGAATAAAAAGCTTTCTTTCCTAGCAATATTCATTGTCTCAGGGATTGGTTTTCTGTGCAGTGAGCAACAGGACCTAGACCAAACTCCTGATGTTCTTGTAACACCAACTTTCAGTGTAGGACCAACCTTAGAAAGTCAAGCATGCCTGCCAGTGCATCACACAGGAGGCCCTATTTCTAGTGAGCCATCTGCAGCTCCCCCAGGCCAACAGCCTCCAGTCAGGGCACATCTGAACCTTCCCTTCTTTCTACCATGAAGCTTTCTACTCCTCTACCTGCCTTTGAGTCTCCGCCAAAACACAAGTGACGGTAGTTGACCCCCCTGCTACAGCAAGGTCTGGATAAATAGTCTTTGCTTTTCTCATTTGGTTGGGCTTTGTCTAATTCTACAGAAACTTGGGGCTCAAAGGGGAAATGAACAGAATAGTAACGAACTTTTACCACACATAAAGCCAGGTGATCGAGGATCATTCGGGAGCAGCTTTCTCATCTTTGTGAGATGGGAGCAGTGTCTCAAATGTTACTCTCTTTCTCAGAGAACACAGGGTTTGCTCTGTGTTCAGGGAATTTTTCTGCCTAGTAGGATCAGCAGACTGCCATATTTGAGCTCACCTTGAGAGCTCCCTTGACAGTTAGGTTTGAGTTCAAAGACCATGGCAAAATAGACTACATAATTTATGTGGTTCATTGCAAAATAAAATTTAGACCCTTTAAAATCACTACAAGTGTTGAGAGCAACAGCAGAACTTTAAGTCAAGTGGGGGTCTCTAAGTTCCTGGGTGCAGTGCACAGTTTGTGCCCAGGAAGCCAACCCTGGAGCACATTCTCTGAGCCCCTGACAGAAGGAGTGCCTGGGATTCAGTGGCACAGGGAGCAAGGTGCCTGCCTCACTCAGATATTGTTCAGTCTCTGCTATGGTCTTTGCAAACCTAGGTACATAATTCTACCTGAATTAACTGCTTAGGGATGGAAATTCGTTCATTTTCTAAAAATGTCAAGTAAGGCCTGTGAAGTATGTAAGTCCCAGCGGCTCTTTGACACTTTCAAAAGTGAAGACATCGGAGACTTGAGGTTAAACTAATTCAGCTTAGGGCCTTGTGGAAAGCCCTGAGAAGCAGTGAGGCTGCTAAAGGACCCCAAATCTGACTTTACCAGCATCCAGAACCCCTTGGCAAAGACTGAACAGAGTAAGAAATTGAGAATGGTGCGTTTTCACTCCAGCACCTTTGGAGTTTTAACTCACAAGGGCAAGGTAATTTGATCTTGGACTAAGTTTAATTTGCCAGGTAGTTTAATTGGTGACTTATTCTTCACAAAAATTTAAATTGTGGACATCTCTATGTTCGGGGAATTTTATTATTGGACTATCTTTAACCGTCTGTTATTAGAATATCACTGATATTATTTAATCTCATTCCAGAAATTCTGATGTCATATTTTGGGAGAGGAAATAAAATCAGGAGTGACTTTTTAGCCCTGTGTAGAGGAGAGCCATAAATTTAATTACGTAATGGCTCCGACCTTTTGAGAGCTTCTGAGGGCTGAAGCCTACATTGATCATCAGCAGGTCAAGGAGGAGAAACAAGCGAGCGAGATCCAGGGATCAGCTTCATGAAGACAGGTGGTACTGCCTGAAGAGCTTTCACAGATCTTCCCTGAATGTGGGCAGCCGCGGACTTCATGTTTCTTCTCCACGCATCAGAGCAGCGGTCGTCAGCCGAGCATGCGCCAGGCCAGCAACTGCACTGTCCCTGGGAAACTGTTAGAAGTGCAGACCCCGCAGTCCCCACCCAGACACTCCATGGTCGGCCCAGACACCAGTGTTTCCACAGGCCCCCCAGGGGACGCCGATGCAGCTGAAGTTTGAGAACTGCAGGGTCAGAGAATTAAAATATACAGAAAACTAGGACTAGAATTATCTTTCCCCGTTTCTGGTCATTCCCATCATGGGGAGGGCGTTCCATAACCAGGGTGACCAAATTCTCCGGATTCGCCTGGGACTGCCCCAGTTTCAGAAGTAAAACCACCTCTTTCCTAGACAAACCAGGACGCTGCTCACCCTAGTCACATGGGTAAAGCGTCAGGTGTCCCTCCATGCTCTCGGTCACTTCTGTTGTGGGATTTATCTGACTGGAGTGATATACAAGTTAAGAAGAAATTATGTAGGCAGATAGTGAGGGTAAGGAAGTCCTCAGTAAGGTTTTCCTTTTAATGAAAAGCAGCCCCCAAATCGTTTTCTTTTCTAACAAAGAGAAGCCTGTAAAATTGAGCTGCAAACAGAGACACGCTGGAAGCTTTCACAGATGAATGCCATCAGTTAGTTGTGCCATTAGGAAAAGGCTACCTGAGACTAGGCGTGATCAAAATAGTGGCTTCATCTTCCCTTCTCTTTGCCAGTCACTTGTGCAGTAGGCAGCAGAAAACATGGCACCGGCCAAGCGGAAGGCCCCATTGCATAATACAATTAGAGCGTGGTGGCCAGCTTCCCCACACACTACGTAAATGTCACACCTGGTCCAAGCAATCTGTGGACCCGATGTCAATCTGACACCACCTCCTCAAGCCTGCCTATAAAATCCGGTTCCCATTTGGCATCTGTCTCTTTCCATTTGCACGTCTGTCTGTCTGTCTGTCTGTCTCTCTCCCCTCCTTAAAACATAATGAGGTTTTTTTTGCAATTTTTTCTTAGAGAGAGAGAGCTGTTCTCCTTTCTCTCTCTTTTGCCTATTAAGCCTCCATTCTTAACTGCTTTCTCTTTCTTTTGCCTATTTAAACCTCTGCTCTTTTTTGCTTTGTTTTGTTTTGAGACAGTCTCACGCTCTCACCCAGGCTGGAGTGCAGTGGCACAATCTCGGCTCTCTGCAACCTCCATCCTCCAGGTTCCAGCGATTCTCCTGTCTTAGACTCCCGAGTAGCTGGGATTACAGGTGTGCAGCACCACACCCGGCTAATTTTTTGTATTTTTAGTAGAGACGGGGTTTCACCATGTTGGACCTCGAGTGGTCCACCCACCTCCGCCTCCCAAAGTGCTGAGATTATAGGTGTGAGTTACCATGCCCGGTCTAAACCTCCACTCTTAAAGTCACTCCGTGTGTGTGTCCATGTCCTTAATTTTCTTGGCATGAGGCAACAAATCTCGGGTGTTATCGCAGACAATGAGGCCACTTCAGGAGGCTTGAAAGACAGCCAGGCCATGTGCAGCCTAATCCCACTTGGCCTTCCGAGAACCACCTGCCCCCAGTGTCTCTGGTCCCCAAGCCTCAGTGATTCTAGAAAGGTCCCAGGTAGGGAGGCCTGAGATGGCCTTAGGACTGTGGGGCAGGCAGGCATTGAGGAATCCGTGGTTCACAGCACCTTCTGTCATTTTTCAGTCTCCGTCTGAGGATTCCTTTGTTTCCTCATGTTTTTAAATGGCTAAGGAAAACAGATTTTATTTACTGGGTCTCAGAAAACTTTAAATAATCACTGAGTATATAAATGTTTAAAAACCAATATAGGAGTATAAAATGAAAGATGAGCTACAATTTAGACCAGGATAAACTGTGTCATGAGAGAGAGTGTTTGGAGGTAAAATGTTCTAAGCCCACACTGAAGTTGGTCTACACCGTTCTGGGGTGATTCAGTTGTCTAACTAGGGCCATAGGATGAAACCACATCCCAGCGGGTGTAGGCAGGGCTTTCCTGAAGTAGTGGATGTCCCCGCTGGCTAACTTGCTGATAAGCCTGCTATCAATCGGAACAGAATGGTACACAAAATATGCCTTAGACCAAGCTTGTCCAACCTGCGGCCCACGGGCTCCATGTGGCCTGGGAGGGCTTTGAATGTGGCTCAACACAAATTCATAAACTTCCTTAAAACAGTGTGAGTTTCTTTTGCAATTTTTTCTTTTTTAGCTCATCAGCTATTGTTAGTGTTAGTGTATTTTATGTGTGGTCCAAGACAATTATTCTTCCAATGTAGCCCAGGGAAGCCAAAAGATTGGACAACCCTGCATTACACTAAGGTGGGAGGGGGAAGTGCTTCTGCTCTCTGGGCCTGCGTGTGTTTGGGTGTCAGGGTTGGGATGTGAGTTCAAAGCACGGTCTTCATCACAGGGTTGTTGGGCTCACTCTGCCTTAGGCATCAGGCTGGACACTAGTCAGGGATGCTCTCCATCAGGCCATGTTCACCAGAAAGTTATTCTCTGTAAGGCGCCTCCCTTATATTACTCCGAATCCTCAATACAGGGCCTGGCTCAGTAATGTTATGGAGAATTAAGAAAATAACTGACCAATGTTTGAGACTCAGAAGTCAAACGATGTGTTTCTTCCCTGGAGACAGTTTCACTGATAGCAGTAGTGGTCAGCAGGCACAGACAGCCAGGCAGTCATCACACAGTGATCACCCACTGACCCCCAAGAGATGAATAAATGGCCAGAGAGATGAATAAATCTGAGCACCGTGCTGGTGGCTATTCAGAAATGCCTGGGACAACCTTTGAGGAGGAATCCAGCAATCAGGTCACAAGGACTAAAGCTTTAGTAATCTTATTGTTGTAAGAGTACTATTAAAAATATCATCTAATTTGTAAACATCTTGATGAGGCCTACAGAAGATGGATGGATGGATGGATGGATGGATGGATGGATGGATGGATGGATGTTGGAGCAGTGAATGGAGGAATGAATGGATGGAGGGATTGGTGGAATGGTTGAAAGGATGAAGGGAAGAAGATGGAGCAATGAATGGAGGGATAGATGGAGGAACCGATGGATGAATGATGGATCAATGAGTGGAGGGATGGAGGGATGGAGGAGTTGAGGGGATGGTTGGAGGGCTGAAGGGAGGATGGAGCAATGAGTGGAGGGATAAATGGTTACAAAGATGGAAGGATGGATAGTGTGAGAGAGAAAATGTAGGAAGGAAAATGAATAGAGCAACGAATGGAGATATGAAGGAATGGGTGGATGATGGACTGAGGGATAAGTAGAGAGAAAAGGAGACAGGGACAAAGGATAGGGGAGAAATGAATGAAGGAATGAATGGATGGTGAATGGATACATGGATGAATGGATGGATAGATGGATGAGGACAGGGAGAGATGAATTAATCAATTTTAGCTTCTAATTTTTTCTAGAAAATAATGTTGGTTCACTTTACAGAGAATGGTTGGTGTTATAATTTATACTTCTTGGTATTCCTCTAACAAATCAACATGCTGAAACCAATATGAGTTGATTGTTGATTAAGTAAAGAAAGTTCATCCTTCAAGGCTCAGAACCTACTTTTTCATCTAATGAAAAACTGGACTCCTAAATGAGGATTAATATTGGTGTGCTATTGCTCCTTCTCTTTCAGTATTTGCAGCAATTTCTTTACAGCTGATGCTGTACCTACTGTGCAATTCTCAACTGACTGATTGCTTTGTAACTCCTAAATAATGTCCTCCCATCAAAGCTGCCGTAATTAATCCTCTTTTCTTTCCTCTGACAGAGTAGAAGATATTATTTTCATTTTCTAAAGAAGCCCAAGTCAAGGAGTCCTCCTATCATCTGAAAGCTCAAATATCACTGTTTACTACCTATCCACTGCATATAAGACACCATGCTAGGCTGGGTATGAAATAGCAGGATGAAGAAAATCTCATCCCTATGGTCCAGGAATTTGGAAGGCTCAGTGTTGATATAGTGTTGCAAGTTCCTTAAAAGAGCTATAAACAAGCCATGCTGTTATTAAAGAATATAGGAAGAGGCATTTTTGAGTGCCTGGCTACCTGTGAACCTCCCCTGGGCAACCTGGGGAAGGGAGGCTGATGGGGCTCTCTGTGAGGAGTTGGAGGCTCAGTGCTGCACGATTAAGACTTGGATATTCATGTTGGTGTTAATTTCCCATCTGGTGACCTGAGACAGTGAGATACCACAGGCAACCGAGAGTCAGTGGAGACGTCTTAGCATGGAAATGGCACGGCCAGCATACTGTTAAAGAAACAAAAATGTCAGCAGGGCCTAAGCACAAAGAAGCGAGAAATCCAAGATAGTTCCGGATATGGGAGAAATCTAAAACCTTTAGTCTGTAACTTGAAATGGGGTCCCCATGTAGAGAGAGTGTCAAAAATGCCCAGGCTGGGGGAGTCGGCATGATCAAAGGGATAAAATGTGGAAAAACAAGACTATTCTCCAGGAAAAGCAGGAGCCCAGGATCACTGAAGCAAGCCGGGGGTGGGAGGAGCAAAGGAATGAGCCAAAAAAAAGGAAGGAAGCTAGGAAATTAAATAATAATAAAATTTGGATAATAAGGATGAATATTAAAATTAATAATAAATATTAATGAATTAATAATATAACGAAATCTGTTTTCATACATGAATTTTCATATATGAAATGTATAAAATATATCATATATTAATTTCCATATAAGAAATATTATATATTATATCTTATATAAGTACATGTTATATGTAATATATAAATATACTATTTCATATAATAGTATAATAAAAATATGAATAATGCATATTAATAAATTCTGAATAATAACTTTTGAAAAGGCCTGGCAATGAAACATCATTCAGAATTGAAATGTTTAGGTTCCAATCAACTATTTTTTAAATTTCATGTTATTTAAAATATGTCCACAAGTTATATATTTAGGCTTATGGCTGTGGTATGCAAATACTCCAAAAAATAAGTGCCCCAACCTCCAAACAAAGCAAAGGCTTACAAAAGAGCTCTGGGTTTCGTAAGTAAGTGCTAGCAGGCCGGGCAATAATGGTGTCAGAGAAACACCATTGCCATACACAGCCGTTCCGGAAGACAATATTTATACTTCTCATCTTTCTATTTAGTTGACAGCATCATTCACTATAAGTGCTTGAGGGATAAATACTACATAAAGAACCCTCACCAGGACACATACTGCTATAAAACCTGCCAGTGCTGTTATCAAATTGGGACTCAATATTTTCAGAAACCAGGGGTACGTCGGGAAAGAAGATATTGGGTCAGCTTGGGCCCGGGTATGTCATGTCCTCTGAAACCCAGAGGCCACGTGGGCCTTCCTGCTCACCCTCAGGGTGAAGGAAATGTGCTCCTTCACTTCAGGATTTGTAAGCACCTTTGGTTGGTGAACTCAGCAAAGCCCCTGGGGATGTCCCCCTGGTGCTGCTGGGAAAGAAATGCACAGACAGAAGTGAGAATGCTAGCCGTGGGGTGGGGCAGCAGGGGCTCCCGTCACTCATATGCTCAAACCTTCAAAAAAGGAGTCCAGGCTGGGTGCAGTGGCTCACGCCTGTAATCCCAGTACTTTGGGAGGCCAAGGCAGGTAGATTACCTCAGGTCAGGAGTTCGGGACCAGCCTGATCAACATTGTGAAACCCCGTTTCTACTAAAAATACAAAAAAAAAAAAAAATTAGCTGAGCATGGTGGCGGGTGCTTGTAATCCCACACACTTGGGAGGCTGAGGCAAGAGAATCACCTGGAAGTGGAGGCTGCATTGAGCTGAGATCAAGCCATTGCACTCCAGCCTGGGCAACAGAGAAAGAGACTCTGTCTCAAAAAAAAAAAAAAAAAAAAAAAAAAGAAAAAAAAAAAAAGGAGTCTAAAGCGTGTGAAGATCTCCAATTCTGGAAGGAGATGTGTTCGGAAGAGGCTCAGATCTCTTGATCCTGTTGACCTTCCCTCCAGATGTGGGAGTGGAGAAAGATTCCTGAGAGGTCTTAGTCTGTTGGGGCCACTCTAACAAAAACACCATAGGCTGGAAGGCGTAACGTTTGTTTCTCACAGTTCTTGAGGCTGGGAAGGCCACGATCAAAGTGTCGGCACAGTTGGTGTCTGATGGGGGCCACTTTCTATTTCA
This sequence comes from Theropithecus gelada, assembly GCF_003255815.1. Taxonomy (NCBI): domain Eukaryota; kingdom Metazoa; phylum Chordata; class Mammalia; order Primates; family Cercopithecidae; genus Theropithecus; species Theropithecus gelada. Next base: position 10,592,641 of record NC_037681.1, read on the forward strand.
TAGATGGCACCTTCTCTCCGTATATTCACATGGCTTAGAGTAGAGAGAACCTGATCTCTTCCTCTTCCTGTAAGGGCACTAATCCCATCACGGGGCCTCCACCCTGCTGACCTCATCAAAACCTAACTACCTCTCAAGGACCCCACCTCCAAACACCATCACGTGGGGGTTAAGGTTTCAACATGAATGTCGTGGGGAGCACAAACCGGGCAGTCTATGACAAAGAGCAATAAGCTCCTCAAGAGTGGGTACCAGGAAATAGGCTATACTTATATCTGTCCAGTGTCAGCTGGGCAGTCACAAACCCAGCTACACAAGGACAGCCTCCATCCCAGAAAAGTAATGCTCCTCTGTCCCATCTTGGGTGGTGGTGGGATAAAGCAGAGGTGCTGTGATGGTTAATATTAACTGTTAACTGTCAACTTGATTGGATTGAAGCGTGCAAAGTATCGTTCTGGGGTGTCTCTGTGAAGGTGTCGCTAAAGGAGATTAACATTTGAGTCAGTGGACTGGGAGAGGCAGACCCACCCTCCATGTGGGTGGGCACCACCTAATCAACTGCCAGTGAGGCTAGGATAAAGCAGGCAGAAGAAGGTGGGAGAAGCGGACTTGCTGAGTTTCCCAGCCTTCATCTTTCTCCCATGCTGGTTGCTTCCTGCCCTGGAACATCAGACTCCAAGTTCTGCAGCCTTTGGGCTTTTGGATGTACAGTAGTGGTTTGACAGGGGCTCCCACGTCTTCGGTCACAGACTGAAGGCTGCACTGTGGGCTTCCCTGCTTTTGAGGTTTTGGGACTTGGACTGGCTTCCTTGCTCCTCAGCTTGCAGACGGCCCACTGTGGGACTTCACCTCGCGATTGTGTGAGTCAGTTCTTCTTAATAAACTCCCCCATCTTATGAGTTACATCTTTTTAGAGAACCCTGACTAACACAGGTGCCTAGACGAGGGTGGCATTTGAGCTCATTCTCTCAAAGATCATAGGAAAGCATAAAAATATTTTTGCATGTTCCCAGGATTAAGCTTTCAGTCAGAAATGACTCTTCAAGCCCATGAATGTGAAACCGGAAATCACCAGAGTAAGGAGTTAATGAGCACTGGCTTCTTGAATAATTTATCAAATATGTAAGAATGCTGTTTCTCTTCTCTCGGTGTGTATTTAAGTAGCACCTTTCCAGTTGATCAAAGCTTTGCGTGGGCGTTCAGACTCACACAGTAAATTATCATTCCTATTTTGCCGTAATTGCAGCTGAGGGAAGCTGCGTCCTACATTTATGATACATAGTGGGCAAAATGCATTTAACATATACACGGTATTATGAAATAGTCTGGATTCTTTAAAAAGATCTCATAGGTTTCTTTAATCGTGGGAATGCTTTACGAGTGATAGCCTGGAGAGTTGATTAGGAACAGCTGAAAGAAACACAAAGCGCTCATCTGCCTCTGCCGCAAGAGAGGGAAAGGTACCAGCTCTGGTGCCCTACTGCAGGTCCAAATCTGCACAATCCGCCGCTCATCTTCTATCTGTGACATCAGCCCTGCCCCTGCGCCTGCCTCAGAGGGACTTAAGGACCTAGGTTAGTAACTTATTTACATCACATCCCCACAAGCAGTCTAAGCTGCAAAGCCTCCTCTGACCAGGGAAATTGAGCAGCTTTGGCTCCCACTGCCCCCTGCGTTGTCCAACATCCCAGGAGCACTCCCACCCCTCATTTCCTTCTGCAGCCACTGTAGCCTTTCTCTGCCTACTAATGGAACCTGCCATCCTCCATCCTTCTCCCATAGGGCAGCAGATTAGCTCCTGGCCACACCTTCCCCACTCCCAGAGGACCCAGAGGACCAAGGTTGGGAGGTTCTGAATCTTCCATCAAGAGGGGAGGATGGCCATCCCTTCCCTGGACCATTCACTCCTTCCTCCTGTTTAAACAAGAGTCCGGCTCTGAGCCCTCTGCTTCCTGACACAATCCCCCAGATCCCTACCTCTCAATCCTTTCTGTGAACTGAAGTGCCCTGAAAGTCTAGCTCGAGAAATAAGAGCAGGCACTGAACCTCTTCTTTTTCCATCCCTGATTCCTTCATCAAGATCTCTGAGCCTCATAGGTTCTGTCTGACCCTGTCTTGCCCCCTTTGATGGCAGATCCATGTGGAAAGGTAGCCACAGTGGATAACAGTAGTGATAATGAAAAGGGAGAGCTCCCTGATTCCCCTTGAAGGGCGTGCGACAGGGGTGTGGCTCACCTGCTTGGTCACCCACAGCTCAAACCCCTAGGGAGAGCATGCAGATGAACAGGTGCAGAGGTTGAGGTGAACACTTTTGGGCCCCATCCCTACGACAGCAAAATCTAAGGGTGGTGTCTGTGACTCCCAAAGCCCAAGTGGGTGTATGTTCCAAAGCTCTTTCAGATTTGCCATCTGCAGACAGCTTGCGTGTTAATCAGCTCAACGGACCCCCTGCCTTATCACAAGGGCAGAGGACCAGTGTGATAGCCTTCTGTATCTAGAACTCTTGCCTAGTGTCCTGAAATAATCAGATTACATGCGCACTCAAAGAATGAGTGCAAGATTTTTATTTATTTATTTATTTATTTATTATTATTTTTTGAGACAGAGTCTTGCTCTGTTGCCCAGGCTGGAGTGCAGTGGCACGATCTCGGCTCACTGTAAGCTCCAAGCTCCGCCTCCTGGGTTCATGCCATTCTCCTGCCTCAGTCTCCGGACTAGCTGGGACTACAGGCGCCCGCCACTATGCCCGGCTAATTTTTTGTATTTTTTAGTAGAGACAGGGTTTCACCGTGTTAGCCAGGATGGTCTCGATCTCCTGACCTCATGATCTGCCCACCTTGGCCTCCCAAAGTGCTAGGATTACAGGCGTGAGCCACCGTGCCCGGCCATGAGTGCAAGATTTTATTGAGTGGTGGAGGTGGCTCTCAGCAAGGTGGATGGGGGCCAGATGGGAGGATGAAGTGGGAAGGTGGTCTTCCCCTGGAGTCGGGCCATCCAGTGGCTGGACTCCTCTCCACCACCCCTGGCTGAACTCCCCTCAGCATCCAGACCATCTCTGGTCTGCTAGTCTTGACATTCAGCCGCTTATGTGTGTGCCTGCTAAGATCTCGGGGTTTATATGGGGGCAGGATTGGGGGGCGTGGTGGGCCAAAAGGCAACGTTCTGGGCATGAAAACAGGAATGCCTGTCCTCATATAGGGCTGAGGGTCAGGCTTGAGGGTGGGGCCTTTGCTGGGAAACCGCCTTCTTCTACCCAGTCTTTCCCCATCTCCTGTCCATATCAGTAATAATAGCTAGTCCCATGTGTAGGTATCTTAGTCAGTCTGGGCTACTATCTCAGGCTGGGTCACTTAAACAACAGAAATTATTTCTGCCAGTTCTGGAAGGAGGTCCAAGACCAGAGTGCCGGCAGGTTCAATGTCTGGTGAGGGCCAGCTTCCAGGTTTGCAGGTGGCCGTCTCCTTGTTGTGTCCTCACATGTCCAAAAGAGTGAGAGCCAGTCCTCATCCTGTCTCTTTTATGGGACATTGATCCCACTCATGAGAGCTCCATCCTCAGGGTCTAATCCCCTCCCCAGACCCTGCCTCTAACAACATCACACTGGGCGTGAGGATTTCAAGAGGAATTTTGCAGGAACACAAATATTCAGCCCTGCATCTAAACACTTTACATCTATTAACTTGTGTAATCTTCACATCAACTCTTACAGGCCCCTATTTTAATAAGAAAACTGAGATACAGAGACGTTAAGTCATTTGCCTAATTCACAAAACTGGGAGGGGCGGAGCAGGGGTCAGAAGGTAGGGCATCTGCATGCTCAGTTAAGTGCCCAGACGTGACACCATGAGGCCCCCCCAGTCACAGCGGTGAGAGCCAGTGGCGGGTGCGGGGGCCATGGAACCGAACTCGGGTCTGGGCCACATGTGGCTTGAAAGCTGAAATTCACAAGACAGGTTTTTGGTGAAAAGGAAAGTTAGCTTTATTTGAGAAGCCTCCCCTCCCCAGGGGAGGCAGTGAACTCATGTTCAAAAATGACCTCTCCGAATTGTATCTCCAGATTAGGGGTTTCTATGGGAAATTAGGGGAGTGCAAATGATGATCAGAGCATTTTTGTGTAATGTACACAGTCTCAGGCACGTCTTAGTCATTAGTTTCTTGGTCAGTCTCGTGCCGCCTTCTGCAGGAACCCTCAAGCTATTCTTCTCAGGCCGCTCAGGAGTTCCCAGAGTTCTTGGTCAGTGTTTTTTCTTTTAGCTCTGTTGAAAGTCCTGTTTTCCTGAGGCTGTTTTTAATGAATAATCTACAGACTCAAGCAAAGCAATAATTACATTCAAGCAAATAACCTTTTCTTCCACATGAAGTCAGTACTGATACACCCACACATTCATGGCCACATCATGCCCAGAGGCCCATGGAGCTCATGCAAGTAGGGCCCTGCCAGTGACGCAAGCCCTGTGGCATGGGCACGCAGGCCCTCCCTGCATTTCTGTGCAGGAAATATTAAAAGGAATTCTGCCGCTTACCATGTCCGTCTACACCCACAGCAACGCCGCCTTGCTCTGCAGGTCATGGAGTCCCTGGGTGATCCGTGCTGCTGCTACCTCCTTCCGTTCTCCCCTCTTCTCTCCCCCACTCCTCCCAACATGCACATCCTTGGGAGGAGGCCTCCCCATATGGAAAGGGGAAAAGGGAAATGCTAGCTCACCGCTTCGCCTCTGAAACACTGCTGAGTCCCTCATGCCTTCAAGCATTGGTTCCTCTCACCTATGTTGGTTCTCACTATGGGCCATTCTGCTCACTAACAACAACAAAAACGAGTAGGAGGTGGGACCTGGTGCACAGAAGCTCACAGTCTGGAGCGGGGTCTCCCTCCCAGGGAGACTAAAGTTGCGGTGCACCTGTTGACAAGGCTGCTCAGGTGTCACCGGGCATCGGGCTTAGTTTCTCTGCTCTCACTTCAGGCCCCGGCACCAGGGGCAATGCAGCCATTTCTGCTCAGGGCTGGCAACCTCGAAGGGCCAACCCCAAGGATGGAGGATGATGCCTCCTGCTTTGTGTCTGCTCCCAAGTGGACTCCAGAGTCCTGCCTTTGCCCCAGGTGCCCAGTGAAAGTGAGCTCTCAGTTTTTACTTGGCGCCCTCCTCTTCTTCCCCTTCTTCTCCACCTTTCCTCTCCCCATGTCTGAAGAGGAAGGACTCAGATATGAATTCCCAGGGCCAGGTGGGAGATTGCCAGGGCGGCAGGTGCCCTGCTGGGGTACTCAGGCTGCAGCAGCCCCCCACACCCCCCACCTAGCCACGCTCCTGGGACCAACTTCCTCCCCAACACTTTTCCTCACCCTTCTTGCTTTTCTTAGCCAAGTTCTGCCCTCTGTGCAGGTAGATTTCTGGTAGTTCTGTCCTACCAGAGCAAAGGAGTAGACCACTTTAGGTTTGAGCTAGGACATCTGCCCCTGTCCCCACCCTCCCAACACCACAAATTAAATGACTGGACATTTTCTGGAATTAGACAGTGGTGACAGGTGCACAGCATTGTAAATGTACTAAAAGTCATTGAATTGTACATTTTAAGTGGTTAAAATGGTAAATTTATGTTATGTAAATTTTCCCTCATTAAAAAAAAAAAGCCAGTTACACTGAATCATTAAAAGGGGCATTGTTTGACCTAACTCTGTCCCCAAACCTGCATAAAGCTGAGTCGTGATCAAAAGGAAATCTCCTGTTCCTTCTGCCCAGGGTGAGTCCAAGACATATAGGACAGGATATGGTACAAATACTTCAAAAATGGACACTCTGGCCAGGAGTAGTGGCTCACATCTGTAATCCCGGTACTTTGGGAGGCTGAGGCAGGTGGATCATGAGGTCGGGAAGGAGTTCAAGACCAGCCTGGCCAAGGTGGTGAAACCCCGTCTCTACTAAAAATACAAAAATCAGTTGGGCATGGAGGCAGGCACCTGTAATCCCAGCTACTCGGGAGGCTGAGGCAGAGAATTGCTTGAACCCAGGAGGCAGATGTTGCAGTGAGCCGAGATCATGCCACTGCACTCCAGCCTGGGAGACAGAGCAAGACTCTATCAAAAAAAAAAAAAAAAAATTCTGATTTTGACAAAGTCAAGGCTGACACGTTTAACATTTTTTTCTTTTTTCTTTTTTTTTGAGACAGAGTCTCATTCTGTTGCTCAGGCTAGAGTGCAGTGGTGCAATCTTGGCTCACTGCAACATCCGCCTCCTGGGTTCAAGCAATTCTCTGCCTCAGTCTCCCGAGTAGCTGGGATTACAGATGCCTGCCACCATGCTCAACTGATTTTTGTATTTTTAGTAGAGACGGGGTTTCACCATCTTGGCCAGGCTGGTCTTGAACTCCTGACCTCATGATCCACCTGCCTCAGCCTCCCAAAGTACCAGGATTACAGGCGTGAACCACCACACCCAGCTAAGGCTGACACCTTTAGTGATCCTCGCCACATGGTGTTTGCATTTGAGAGAAGCAGTCGGTTCAGCCCTGGGGCAGAGGTGAATGGGAACCCTCCTGTACACATCGTGCACCTGGCAGGGCCATCTGTTGGCTGTGCGTGTCCCAGGGGCAGGAAATAGAAACACCAGCCTTAGAAAGAAGTAAAACTCCCATTTTTTTGGGTGGAAATGAGGTGGAAATGAGGACAGTGGGTGATCTAACTGCCTCTTGGGGATTACTGAGGGATTAAGGGGCAAGCTCTGTAACTGTGGCGAGGGAACGATGCCTCCTAGATACAAAGGATTGCTTTTTCTGACCCCAAAACTTTATGCTAAGGAATAAACATATGGTCTGTGTTAGACGATCCTGTCCGTCCTCAGGTCAACCCGAATGAGCACACTGAAACGGACCGGGTCCAAAAATCAGTGTTTCTTCAGCCAAAAAAGTCTGAGGTGCAGACTTCCCAAAAAATGTTTTCGATTTGGGTGGCAGCCACTCACACCTATTAGAGCTCAGCTCTGGGAAAACATCATGAGGGGAACTGGTGTCAGGCCATCTACACTCTGGTTTTATTACTGTGTTGAGGGAGAAAGCGGGAGCCCTGGGGACTCACTGAACTCTGAACCAGAGGGCACAGCTGGACAGAGCTGGACACGGGCACAGGCCTGGAGAACGTGAGAGACCCTCGCTTTTCTCAGCCTTGTTCTCCAAATCGTGAGCTTTGGCTTTTCACTCACCTTACGTTCTTCTCACGAATTCCCACACATTACCTAGGGTGTGTCCAGGTGTGGGTTGGACGAAATGTGAGGAAATGTTAACCGCATGCTGAGCTTAGCACATTGTCATTAACAAGTCTCTAAGACTTAGGACACAAGACATAAGCTTCTTGGAGGAAGAAGGATGCGGAATGTGGTCAGGAGGGGCGAGGCCTTCCCCAGCAACCTGAGCTCTGCACAGCGTCTCGGCCGTGCTCTGCTGCAGCCTCAGGGAGCCAAGGACTGAAAGTCTCAAAAACTTAAAATTCCAAATGTGCGCTCTAGAGAAACTCGGCTTTTCCTGGATCATTTCTACCTGTAGTTTAATTTTTTACATTGTGTTAATGTGTTAACATTTCCAATTTACAATTTCCATTGTAAAAATGTAAAGCTCAAATCCTAAATTTTTGCCTTTAAAATTTATTTAGTCAACTGCTATCAAAATTCACTTTCTCTTCTTTTCTGAGCAATGAAAAGAGAAAATGAATTTGATATTCGTGTGTATACACACACATATAAAATATATATACCAGAAAATACAAAAATCAGAAATACATATGTATCAGAAAAAATACATATATCTGTTACATATATCAAAAAATATAGAGAGCCCTTCCTCACTATTCATGGGGGATTGGCTCCAGGAACCCCCATGGATAACAAAATCCACAGATGTTCAAGTCCCTGATGTAAAATGGCATAGTATTTGCATGTAATCTATGCATATCCTTTGATACTCTGCACATCCTATGATACTTTAAGTATCTCTAGATGACTTATGATATCTAATAATATAATGTAAATTCTGTATAAACAGTTGTTGGACTGTATTGGTTTTTAAATTTTTTTATTGGTTTTTTAATCGTTTTTTAAAAATATTTTTGATTTGCAGTTGGCTAAATCTATGGATGCATGAATCTGCAGATACAGAGGGTCAACCCTGTGTGTGTGTTTGTGTGTGTGAATGATACACACACACGCATATATATATATATATGTATGTATATGAAAATACTGAAACTGGCCCGACTGTCCCATAGAACTGATGTCAACTGATGTTTATGATTTGTTTTGAATAAACGTAGAAACTGACCTTCCCAGTCTTAAAACTTGAGAAAGTTACATTTGTCTTATCTGAGCTTTCCTCTCTCAGGAAACCAACCATCAGGATTCCCAGATACTATCAAGAAACTGAAACTTACCAGTCACTGCATCTGGACAATGAGATGCCAGACCCCTCACCCCTCATGATTGCCTATAAGACCACCTCTTTCGTGTTGACCAACTCCTCTTTCTTGCCCCTCCCTAATTCCTATTTTTCCACACGGTGGTTACATTTCTTACTCATTATATAGATCCCTAATTTTAGTGGGTTGAGGAGATGGATTGGAGAATGATCTCCAGTCTCCTCAGCTGCAGCACCCAATTAAAGCCTTCTTCCTTGGCAAAACATGTCTTAGTGATTGGCTTCCTGTGCGGCAAGCGGCAGGACCTACACAGAACCCCTGGTATTTCAGTAACAATGCTCTGAAAAGAAGAGAAAGTGGATTTGATGTTTATATGTGTATAGATACATATACACACCCATATAAGTGAATTCACTTATGTTTATGTTTTGATTATTTTGCTTTAATTCTGGAAGCACATCCTGTACTTTGTCTTGTCTTCCTTAATTTTTTGAAATGACTTTTAGTCTTTGATTAGCCACTTATATTTCAAAAGTTTGGATATTTATTTTATATTTATGAGGTAATATTTTGAAAGGACAGATGAACCTGAATCAATTGTCCTCAAACAGATAGTCTGTAACATTGCCATTAAACCTTCTGCTTCCTGCGTTTTTTAAAGACCAGGCTTAAAGGACATTTGAGGACACACAGACTTGATACAGTAAGTAATACTATGCACTCTAAAATATCTTTTGTATTCCCTTAAAACAATTTCTTATTGTCACATTATCATTTAATCACCCTATAAAAGGCAGTGGAGGGCTGGCATATCACTGTTTTGTGTATGAGACAATTGAAGTCCATAAGGGAAGGAAATTACCCAACCCCAAATCATACAGTATATAATGGCAGAGTTCTGTTTTCTAAAACTCTCTGACTTTTGTCTCCCAAGGTGAAGCTTATTTTACCTGATCACTGGAAAACCAAGAAATCATTGCAAAGAGCTCCTAAGTCTATATGTCCACCAAGAATTGTGTATCACTGATTTCTACCACTCATGGATTTTCAAACATACAAAAAGGTTATAATACTATTGCATTCAGAGTAGCTTTCACGCAACACATAATTTCTAAGTCGATGGATATTGAAATAAAAAGAGGTCCTCATGGTGGAAAGGTTATGAACCGTTGCCATTAATTACTGAATCATTCAGGATGTGCTAGGTCAAGTGCAGTAGAAAACAACCCCAAAATCTGTGATGTAAAACAATGTGGCCCACTTTTCAGTCAGTGTGAGTTGGCTGGGACCTCCACTCCACATCTTCCTCTTGCACCAGGTCTGACTAATAGATCAGTTACTACCATCTGGACCATTTCCATTTACCACAGCAGAGGAAGTGAGCATGATAAATTATGCACTGATTCTTAAAGCTCCGCCTGCAATTGGCACCTGCCAATTCCGCTCATACTTTAGCATTTGCCAAAGCGAGTCACGTGGCCACCACTAACACCAAGAGGACAGGAAAGTACAATCCTACCATGTGCCAGAAAGCCAGGAACATTCTGGTGAGCATATTAGCAACTCACCACAACCACATTAACTCTTGAACTGTGGTTGTAGGACAGGGGACACCAGGACTTTCCAAAGGTAGATTGCGGGATGCTAGAGGAAGAATTTTATAATTAATACTCCTGTGTAATCTAGTAGTTCTTAAACATCTCAATTTTAATGACTCACTTTCCTCCACTATGTTTTATACCACATATTATTTTTCCACCAAAAAAAAAAAAAAGAAACTCAAATCCTCAGAATCCTATCCAATGTGCCCTTCATCTCAGATCTCAGACAGAGACTAGAAGTTGAAACAAGCGATGCAGTGAGAAGAGCTTACCTTTTTCAGTTTGCCGAACAGAGTTCTGGAGCCATCTCTTCATCTCCCTTTGATATTTACCAAACTTTTCGTTTGAGAACATTGATGTCACTACAGTTCATTCCGCATTCTGATCTCAGAGTCATTGTGATAAATGTTTTCACTCTATTCGCAAACCACACCGTTTCACACACTTTTAAAATTCAGTTGTAGACAATCTCTAGCTTTTTTCATGTGAAAAGTCCTGTTCTCTTTAGACTATTCAGATGTGGCTGCTGATACAGATATAATGAGCTAATTCCAAGTAGCCACATGCAGATTTTCTAACTGCAAATTACTATTTCATGTGCTCCATGGCTAAAGGTCCTCCATCATTCATAGCAAGCTAACTGACACTAGGATAGTCATTCTCCCTGAGTGACTCCAGACGGAGTCTGTTAAAATGCAGATTCCTAGGCCCCGCCCCAGCTTTGCATGTTTATGGAGGGGAGCCAGGAGTGTGTGGTTTTCATGAGCACTCCAAGTGACTCTTATGAACACTTAAATTAGAGAGGCACGGCTATGGTATAATCTAAACAACAGAACTCCATCTTCTATTGAGGGATACATGGGAGAGAACTTGCAAAGAACAAGAGGTAGAGATCTAAGCAAAAGATTTTTGAGCTTCCCTGCTCAATTTAAGGGGCAGTCATGCTGCCTTGCAGTGAGAGAGTCCACGGGGGACAACAGTTCCTTTCAGTGATGCTGGTAAATAATTTTGTCAGACAACTAAGTGCCCATTCATTTCAGAAAATGAAGCAGGAATTCAAAGGCTTCCAAGGACACCCTCGATTATTTATATTGTAAATGGTATGAAGCCTATATCCAGAGTTTTAAAAACTGTTTACATCTTATAGTATCAATTAACAAATACTGTTAATCTGAAGGGTTTTCTTTTTCCAGCTTATTTTTTAACTCAGCTCAAATTGTTTTGTTTAGTTGTGAAGTGGAATCTCTTGCTTAACTTTAAAATAATATTAGTTCAAAAATGTTAGATGCACAAAAATGTTAGATGCAAAAGTGGTGGTTAAAATTTGGTCTTTCACCAAGATTCCTTGGAGAAATGGCCAAATGCAGGGATGGAGCACAGAAAGCACAGATGATCCTGGAATATATCCTTGTGCCAGAAAATATGAGTGTTCAAGGGATGATGGGGGCATGGCATGAGACACAGGAGAATCCCACTGGCCAGATCAGGGTGAATGAGTGGTAAGCACAGTGGGTCATAATCCACCGAACAAAACATGAAGGGAAAGGTGCACATAGGCAGAAAGAGACAATGGAGAAGGGTAAGTTTGCCTTTACAACAGATAGCCAACTAATAAATATAGAAGGCATAATGCAGTTAGAAAATCATCCATGCAAGCTACAACTAGTAGATGAAAGTTTAATGAGGAAACAGATATTGGCACTGTCTCATAGTATCACCCCAGAAATTACTTATGAATTCTAAAGTGAAAAATAAAAACTTTGAGGTGGAAAACACCAGCAGATGCCACGTTCACCAAGCGATCAGATCTCGCGTTACTGATACTATAGGACACACTAGCATCAAGTACCTTCTGATAAGATACTCTGAGAGGATCACACATCGCTTCTGAAGTGTTCTTGCCAAAAACATATGACGTGAATCTAATTATGCAAATATATCCTAAAAACCCAAATTGCAGGATATTCTACCATGTAACTGGCCTGTACTTGAAAACAATGTCAAGGTCAAAAAGCACAAAGACTATTCCAGATCCAAGAAGATTAAAGCGAAAGGACAGCAAATGCAATGCATAACTCTGGCTTGGATCTTGGACTGGGAAAAACAATCACTAAAAGGACATTCTTGGGACATTTTACAGAATTTGAATATGAGCTATGGATTAAATTATGTCATTGCATGGTGTTAAAATTTGGGATTGTATCTATTCTGTAGTTAGTTATTCTTTGGAAATATACAAAAGTATTTAGACATTAAGGGACAGCTTACTCTCAGAAGATTCAGAAAAACAGGACAAACACAGAGAATCGTAAAGCAAATGTAGCAAAGTGTTTAATAATTCATGAATCTAGGTGAAAGGGATCCAAGTATACTTTGTGCCATCCTTGCAACTTTTCTGTAAGTCTGAAATTATTTTAAAATGAATATTTTAAAAAATACTTTTAGAGAAAAATCAACCAACTGCAATGTCTAGGCTTATTTTTATCCCAAGTGAAACAAACCAACTCTAAACAGATATATTTGACACAATCAAGAGAAGTTGAACACGGACCAAGTACTACACGACACCAAGGAATTATTGTTGACTTGGGGGCAGTGATAAAGGTAATTATGTTAAGAAAAAAGCCTATATTTAATATGCATATATCTTGAAATAGTGACAGGTGAAATGATACACCGTCTAGGATTTGGTTGTCTTTAGATTTTTTAAAAATACTCCAGGAAAGAAAAGGTGTGGAGATAAATGAATTAAAATCAGCAAGCTGTTGGCAATTCTTGCAACAAGGTGGTGGTTACATAGGGCCTCATTACACTCTTCTCTCTTCTTTGCTGTATCTTTGCACTTTTCCATAATAAGCTTTTTAGAAGTTAAAAAGAAAAAGAAAAATGCCTCCCTGAAATATTTCCCTGCTGAATGACTTCATGTAATATGATCAGTAATCCAGTTTTTGTCATTTTCTCTTCAACTCTGTTTTGCCATTTTATTTTATCTTATTTTGTTTATTATTATCATCATTATTATTTGAAATCAAGTCTCACTCTGTTGCCTAGGCTGGAGTGCAGTGGCAAGATCTCAGCTCACTGCAACCTCCGCCTCCTGGGTTCAAGCGATTCTCGTGCTTTAGCCTCCCGAGTAGCTGGAACTACAGACGTGAGCCACCACACCCAGCTAATTTTTAAATGTTTAGTATAGACGGGGTTTCACAATGTTGGTCAGGCTGGTCTTGAACTCCTGACCTCAGGCGATTCACCCGCCTCAGCCTCCCAAAGTCCTGGAATTAAAGGAGTGAGCCACTGCGCCCAGCCTGTTTTGCCATTTTTGTTTCTTTTCTTTTTTTTGAGACGGAGTCTCGCTCTGTCACCCAGGCTGGAGTGTAGTGGCGTGATCTTAACTCACTCCTGGGTTCACACCATTCTCCTGCCTCAGTCTCCCGAGTAGCTGGGTCTACAGGTACCTGCCACCACGCCCGGCTAATTATTATTATTATTATTATCATTTGTATTTTTAGTAGAGATGGGGTTTCACCATGTTAGCCAGGATGATCTCGATCTCCTGCCCTCATGATCCACCCGCCTTGGCCTCCCAAAGTGCTGGGATTGCAGGCGTGAGCTACCACACCGAGCCCTGTTTTACCATTTTAAAGAAAGCAATAGTTCTCTGTAAAATAAAAAATGTATGCTATTCACGTGCTCTTGTATTTCTAGAGAAATGTAATGATGAGACAAATATTCCAAACATTCGTGCCTACACAATCTGTTCTTTTAGTGACAAATCTCTTGACACGTGTCTGGGATGATTTTGCTTATCTTCCACTGAGTAGCTCCCACGTGACAGGTGTGTCAGTCCCCAGAGGCATGAGGCTGAGACATGATCCGGGTATAAGGAGACACATGTTCTAGCCATGAGGTGTAGCAGAGACTCTATGCAGAGGTGGGCACCCAGCAGAGTGGAGGCGGTGTGGCCAGCATCGGCCCAGGCCATAGGCATCAGTAGGTGTCTGCAGAGGCTGCGCCAACACCCAGCGGCAGGGGCCTCAGTTCCCCCAGTGGGAGGATGGTAGGTCAGGGCCAGCTTTCTAGGAAATATAAAGCTTGCGATGAGTCTTAAAGATCAGTGGGAAGTTCCTTGCCAGGCCCTATACTTGAAGGAAAGTCATTCTTAGCAAAAGGTACAGGTGTGAGCAAGGGCCCTGAAGCAAGAAGCAATCCAGCAGCTGCAAATAAATCTTCCAAGCAGGAAAGCAGGACGAGAGAGGCAGGGCGGGAGGGGAGCATGGACCAAAGAAAGAGTGTCAGATCGCAGGGCTGGACTGGCACGCCGACGAGGAGAGCCCCTCACAGGATCCCTGGAGAAGAGCCTGGAAGGGACAAGGCCAGTGGCAAGGCGACAGGGCAGAGGCGAGGGCCCCGAGTCTGACCTGAGGGACTGGTCACCTGGGAAGCGCCTTACTGAGCGGCCGAATGCGACAGAAGAGAAGGTGGGGGGAGACTAGGACCTGCAGAGTCCTGGGTAGGTTGACCCTGTCACAAAGGCCAGCAGAAGCTTCCAGCGATATCAGGAGAGGGCCCGAGGCAGGAGGGAAGAACAGGACCCACAAGGACAGGAAAAGGAGAGAGCTGGGGAAAAGAAAAGCTGCCCTCAATCTGGCTTTTGACTACCAGCTTGCTATTGTCAAGTAGGTTCCCAGAATGTGGGAGTGAGTTTGTGACCTAGAACCGTACAGTACTCTGCAATTCCTCCACGGTGGCCCCATTCCTGCAACACTGTAATTGATCGAGCTATAAACCCTGTGAGTGCTGAGAACCAGGCATTCTTCTCCGTCTCATGAAGAGTTAAAAGAATGTGGCACGAATTCCGCATGATGATGCCCGCAATGGTTTCCAGCAATCTTTGCGCCAATTCTTCAAGGATATTTCCCCAAATAACCTGCATTTCTGAGCTCATAGTCATGAGTGCATAAATCGTTAATATTAAAATTCATCTTTTTTACAGTCTGTTTCAAACTTCACTCTCCTCCCACCCACTGACTAAAGGAAAGACACGTTTCCTAAGTATCTTATTACAAGAATACTTTTAAAGGAGACCATCACATCTTAAATTTCAAAAGCCATTTACTGATCTGATATTTGATTGCTTTTTCTCTGAGGAGGCTTTCCTCAGTGCATTGAGAGGAGGGGACAGCTGTGACCTCAGTTTACAGAGGCCTCTCAGTTTATTACTTTCACTGCATCAGTGGTGTGAGATCAATATAACTACACTGGGAATTAGAAGCCCTAGGTCTGAGCCACAGGTGCTCCTCAAACACCTGTGATTCGGTTAAGTTTCTTAAATTCTTACAGTCTCGGTTTCCTCCTCTGTGTTTGTATGAGGTTCCTCTGGCTGCTGTCAAATTTTTGCAAGCGCCGTAGCTTAAAACAACAGATTCATTATCTGACAGTTCTGAAGGTGAAGAGCCGCAGTAATTCTCTGTGGGCTAGAGTTAGGGTGTCTGCAGCCCCTCTGCAGGAAGGTAGCATCTGTGTTTAGAAATATTTCACTTTTCATAATAATACTGGATGTGGAGAGATTTACATTCCTAAACGTTGTTCAATATTTTTAAGCTTCTCAAGCAGCTCTGACCAATAGAAATATAATGTAAACCACATATGGAACTAAAAATTGTCTAGTCACCACATTAAAAAGTAAAAAGAAATACAGGTAGAATTGAATTTAATAACATTTTACATTTAATTTAATGTACAAGCAACATCACCTCAACATACAGTTAAGCATTTAAAACAGTTAATGAGATATTTTATATTCTTGTTTGAGATATGAGGTTTACATCTAGAGCTCACCTCAGTGCATATTCTCTGCATTATAAGTGCTCAAAGTCACTCAGATGACAACTGGCCACTGTATCGGATAGCACAGTTTTAAAGGGTACTTCACTTTTATTAAACAAACACTTTACATAATTCAGAAGGGCTCAAAATTTAAACAGCATTATATTTAATGTACATTTGCTTTTCTTTTTTTTGAGATGGAGTCTTGCTCTGTCACCCAGGCTGGAGAACAGTGGCACAATCTTAGCTCACTGCAACCTCCGCCTCCCGGGTTCAAGCGATTTTCGTGCCTCAGCCTTCTGAGTAGCTGGGACTAGATGCCCGCCACCACGCCCGGCTGATTTTTTTATTTTTAGTAGAGACAGGGTTTTGCCATGTTGGCCAGGCTGATCTGGAACTCCTTACCTCTGGTGATCCACCCGCCTTGGCCTCCCAAAGTGCTGGGATTACAGGCATGAGCCACCACACCCGGTTCACATTTACTTTTAGAAATCACCACTGATCATTAGTTTGTTTACGACAGTTGAATAAGAGCTACATACAGCATGATTTGTCTCCCTTTAAACAATTGTTGGGCTTATACTAGTTAAAGATCAATGTGTTTAATTCCCCAGAATATAAATTAAGTTTATTTTCCCCCCTTTCACAGAAGTTCATTCTGTGAAGGAAACTATAAGCGCACAAAAAGTAACTCAGGCTCCTGTATGTTGACAGCTTATACCACTTTGAATTGAATCTTTGCATCACCCATCATAAGTAATTTATCTTAATACGATTTTAGTCTTCACTAATGACATTTAAGCACCTGGTTTTACACGAGCTGGGCTTATTAGCTCAGTAGAGAAAACGCTATGTTTAGGAGTCTAAGACTTCTAGTTAAGGGAGTAGACTTGACATATAACCTGAGGACTCATCCCATAAATGCAAGATATGGGCAGGACTCTATCAGATGGGAAAGGTGAGGGCAAGTGGGTAAAGGTAAACCTATCAGTACTGCTAAAAACAGCCTAAAGTCCATGATTTAAAGTTGCTGTCTGGTGGTGTTATTTTTATATTGAAAAAAAAAAAAGCACATCATTATTTAGAAAATAAAACCACAATACATGTCATCAGGTTCCTGTCAACAAAAACACAGCAACCAGCTGGTGTATGATTCATTTTTCACAAGAATATTCTTAGATTTGTTTCTCTTGTGCTCCAACTGTTCCATGGTACATTTTGAGAAATAAAAGTGCACAAGAGTAAAGAGTAAATAAGAAGTACAGTGCTTAGTATCACCTTGTTATTACCCAGTTCAAAGTTCAGCAATCACTGCTTATCGTGCTAGAAAGAACGAGGGGTCTCTATTTTTGGATAAATGCATTCTACTAATGGATATTACTTTTCTCAGTTTAGAATATGCATTACCCAAAGTGCAAGTTAAAACTTCAATACTCAAATTTTCTTAAATTGTCTTTCCCTGAGACTGTTGGACTTGCACTGATAAGTATTAATAATAGGAGTACTTACTTTTTAAAAGCCACCTTTCATTTATGCTTTCATTCAAGGATAATGTGTAACATTTACTTCTGACTTTGGTGGAATTGTTTCAGGCCAACCTCCTCATTGTTAATAACTAGCAAAGCTGGAAATAATAAAGTAAATATCTCTGTGAAGATCCCAGAGAGATGGGAAACCCAGGAAAGTCAGTCCAACATGTGATCTGACTTTTTCTCCTGGAGACATTTACCACTCAGACAACACAGACAGAGAAGCACACAGTCAGGACAGAGAAAAGCTGCTGAGAAACTAAGTGTAACTTGACACAATCCCAAGGAACTGGTGGGAAAAGTAAAGAAGGATGTTTTCTTTCAGCAAAAACAAGGAACCCTAATAGACACCCGGGCTTCCAGTTTGGACCTTGGAAGGGGTAAACCCTAGAGATAGGGGTGCCAGAAATAGACTATCCTCCCAAAGAATGAGGCCCAGGTTCAAGTCGTCTCACTCTCTAATTAAAGGACCCACCCTTCTGTGAGAAACAAAAGTAAATCCTCTCTTGAAGAAGATAACATCACACAGAGATTCAAATTAACTACAGCTATTGTGGAGACAGAAGTGACTCCATCTTGGATGCTAATCTGCCATGTTGACTTCTGATTAGCGCCAATCCCATGAATGCCTCCTGGTTCCTACTTTATTTACTGTTCTTAGTGTGAGAACAGGTACTCAACATAAATCCTGCCTTTAGATCCAAAAACCCTTGATGTGGTCACCCAGATTGTAGGCCACAACGCACACGGCATTCTTGCCTGTTCTAGAGGGTTGCCTTCAATTGTCTCTATAGAGCACATACCCCTTTCCCTATGGTATGTAAGCCCTGAGTTTGGGAAGTAATGGTATGGAAATCTACCTGTCTTGCAGCCGCTCGAGACCACACTTCCATCCGTAAGTTTCCTAATAAATTGCCCTCCATTGACAAACTAGATTTGTCTGCTTAGTTCTTTGGTTTCTTGGGTCTTACCACGTTTGAGAGTCACTTTGTATAGGTAACTCCTTCATACAGCAATTATACATAGCATACATACTCACCTGGCGTTTATATAAAATAATCAGGGACACAAAAAGACAGATAATCAAATATGGAATTTAAACTCTGCTAACAAAGGAATCCTAGGCCTAGATGGCTCTACCTGTGAATTCCTATAAATGTTTATGAAAGAAATAACAAAAATACTATATAAATTTCCCAGAAAATATAAAAAGAGAGACTATATTCCACTCATTAAATGAGGGTAAAACCTGAATATTAAAATCTGTGGACATCAAATGAAATGAAAATTACCAATCAAGCTTTTTCATGAACACTGATGCAAAAACCTCAAAGAAAATATGAGAAAATATAGCCTAGCGATAATTTTAAAAATCACAACCAGTTGGAGTTTTCATGAAATGCAAGGTTGGTTTGATGTTTGCAAATAAAACAATGTATCTTACCACATTAATAGAATAAAGAAGAAAAATATATGACCATATCAGTAGTGCCGCAAAAACACTTGGTAAAAACAAACATTTACTTTTTTTAAAAGCACTACGAACATACCTCAGGGAAAGGACACTCTCTTCAATAAACAGTGCTGTAAAAATTGGATATTCATATGCAGAAGAATGAAACTGGACCCCTTTCTCTCACCACATACAAAAATCAACTCAAAATGGATTAAAGACTTAAATGTAAGACTCGAAACTATAAAATGATTAGAAGAAAACATAGGAGAAACACTACAGGACTTGAGACTAGGCAAAGATGTTATGGCTAGAACCTCAAAAGCACAGGCAACAAAAATGACAGTAGAATGATGGGAGTTCATTAAACTAAAAAGCTTCCACACAACAAAGGAAACAATCAACAGAGTGAAGAAACAGCCAGTTGAATGGGAGAAAATATTTGCAAACCTTTCATCCAACAAGGGACTAATATTCAGAATATATAAGGAACTCAATTCAACAGCGGGGAAAGAAAATCCCATTAAAAAGGGTGCAAAAGACATAAATAGACATTTCTCAAAAGAAAGCACACAAATGGCCAGCAATGAGTTTATGAAAGTTTATGATAAAATGTTCAGCATCACTAATCATCAGGGAAATACAAATGGAAACTAAAATGAGATAGCATCTCACCCCAATTAGGATGGTTATTATTAAAAAGACACAAAAATGTACAGATGCTAGCAAGAATGCAAAGAAAAGGGAACTCAAACACTGTTGGTGAGAATGTGAATTAGTACAGCCACTATGAAAAACAGTATAGAAATGTCTCAAAAAACTAAAAGGAGAACTATTGTATGATTCAGCAATCCCACTACTGGGTATTTATCCACAGGAAAGCAAATCAGCATATAAAAGGGATATCTGCACTCCCATGTTTACTGCAGCACTATTCATAATAGCAGAGATGTAGAATCAACTGAGATGTCCATTAGTGGATGAATGGATAAAGAAGATGTGGTACATATACACAATGGAATACTATTCAGCCATAAAAAGAATAAAATCATGTCATTTGCAGTAACATGAATGGAACTAGAGGTCATTATGTTAAGTGAAATAAGCCAGGCACATAAAGACAAATGCTGCATGTTCTTATTCATATGTAAGAGCTGAAACAATTGCTCTCATGAAGGTAAAGAGTAGAACGATAGATACCAGAGGCTGGGAAGGGTGTGTGGGTAGTGGAGGGGGGTGGAGGGGAATAGAGAGAGATTGGTTAATGCATACAAACATACAGTTGGAAGGAATAAATTCTAATGTTTAATAGCAGAGTAGGATGACTATGATTAACAACAATGTATTGTATATTTCAAAATAGCTAGAAGAGAAGACTAGAAATGCTCCCAGCACATAGAAATGATAAATACTCAGGGTGATGAACACCCCAAATATCCTGACTGGATCATTACATATTTTATGCATGTAACAGAATATCGGCTATACAAATGTTACATATCATTTATAAAAATCATCAGCAAACTAGTAATAAAAACAAACTTTCTTAACTTGGTAAGGAATATTTATAGGCCAGGCACAGTGGCTCATGCTGATGTTTGAGCTCTCAAAGTCATAAGAGGCACCAATTGCTGCTTGTAGGTTCCAGTTGGTCCTGTCCAGGAAGAAGTGCAACTGGCAGGGTTGAGCTGGAAGTCAAGCAGCCTCTGGAACTCGGAGATGAGCACGTCCTTGGTGGTGGTGCTCAGGCAACTGAACTTCTGCATCAGCCCGGGGTCCAGGTCCATGTCAATGCCTTCCATGGTGGGGAGCCAGACACCCTCTTCCCCACCGCCTCACAACCGAGCTGCCACCCCGCCGCCAGGCCCAGGAACTAGGAGGGGGCTGGCTGCTAGCTAGTGTCGTGACCCTGCTCCTTTGAGGTAGGCCCCAGGCCTCTCACAGTCTCACAGGGGTAAACTCACTCTGCCACTCACTCTCCCCACCCCCACCCCCCCAGCTCCACTGCCTCTTGCCTCTCCAAAAGCAAATACCTTATCAAGTTAATTCACCTATTAAACACTTATCAAGTTCATTCACCTATTAAACAAAAAAGATGTTTAGATTATATCACAACGCAAAACCCAATTCTACTCATATAGAAACATACAATTGCTAAAAACAAAACAAACAAAAAAAAAACAGTAATTATAGTTTGCAGTCAAGCTATATAGACTGGGGCTGCAGCCATTTGGAGGCTCCTGGATCCCTTCCAAACTCATTCATGTGATTGCTGGCTGGTCCCAATGGCACTGAGGGCCTTATTTAGTTCCTTACTGTGTGAGCATCTCCACAGAGCGGCTTGAGTGCACTTCAGGCCACTTGCTTGCCTCGAAGCAAGTGATCTGAGACACAGACAGGAAGAAAGAGAGAAGAGAAAGAGGTGAGAGAGAGAGAGAGACAGTGAGAGAGAGAGAGAGAGACAGTGATAGAGACAGAGAGACAGCCCAAGATGGAAGCTGTAGTCCTTTATAAGCTAATCTCAAAAGTCACGAATCGTTGCTTCTGTATTCCATTCACACCGATAATTTATTCATAATCACACAGATTGACATGGGTAAAAAGTAGGAGGGGCCCACTCAAGGGTGTGAAGACCAGGAGGTGGGGTCTTTAGGTCATTAGGGCCATTTGGAGACTCCCTGTGAAACACCACAGACCCTGAGTGGCGCGGAGGGAAAGGATGCCTAGAAGCATCCTAGACTGCTGTATGCTCCCAAGGAGGCTGGGCCGGGCTACCAGGGGTGGCCCTTGGCGGAGTGCCGCACCTCCCAAAAGCAGGGCTGTCCCATCACCCCTGCAACGCCTTGCCCTGGGCCGGAGCAGCCCTGGGAGGCTCCCTCTCAGCGAAACCGTGACCGCTGGATCCAGAGCCCGCAGGGCCTAGGCCACTGCGCCCTGTGGCTGAGCCGGCCAGGCGCGTTCTCACCGCCTCCGTGGGGACCACGGCGCACAGATCACACTCCCGCGCTGCCCGTGTGGTTTCATAAATCCTTAAACTCGAATGCTCAATGGTCATCTTAACCTGACCATTTAACCAGTAGACACATGTTTAAACTCTGAACCCCTCTGAGCTTGTGCTTCTTATTTCGTAAAATGTAGATAATGGTGATTGCCTCCGACATAGGAAAGGGAATCCCAAAGGTGCAGTATGATGTAGGTCTCCTGCCAAGTGAAAGCAATCGCCGTCGTGATGAAGACAATTTACGTGCCTCATTAAGCCATAAAACTTAGGGCCAAACCTCGGGAAGCGATGCCAGCCCGCTGCGCTAGTCCGGGAGGGCCCTGCGGAAGATGCGCAATGCCCTCCCGAGGCCCGGACGCCCCGCAGGAGATCTCTGCCGAGATCGTGGTAAGGCGCGCTGGGGACACCGCCGTGGGTGCAAGAGCAAGCATGTTGTGATGAGGAACAAGCAGAGTCCTCGGGAGGCAGAGAATGTGAGAGGTGCCGAGTTCGACACGGAAGGAATGAAGTGCGCTATTCCAGCCACCTCGCCACCCGCAGTGGAGACCAGCGGCTCTTGAGCTCATCTCTGCCTGGCACACGTGAAGCGCGTGGCATATGGCCACTAACAGTGGGTGCCTTAGAGCTTTGGCGAGAGGCCCGCGGATGGAGGCGGTTGCCATGGGCCCCTCTGGACCCCAGGCCCTGCTGCTGTCTGCGTTAGCTACACTACCTCCCACCTGAGGGCTTTCTCAGGCAGCAGGAGTGACAGATAAAGATCCCCGGGGAAGCCTCCAAAAAAAGCCAGAGCCCCCCCAGAGGGAACAGGCCACCATGCCCACTGTGATAATTGGCCTGATGGAGGAGTTCTTGATGCCTGTCTTCCCTCCTGGCTTCCCTTCCTGCTCTCCTGCCAGCGTGTTCTGGGATCGCCTCCTAAACAAACTGCACCTTGTCTCGGGGTCTGCTTCCGGGAAAACCAAGTAAAGACAAGAGTGTAATCCTACGGCCCAGGAGCATCTCACCTCACCACGGGCGTCTCTGGGCCGAGCATCAGGCTAAACAGAATTCCTGTACTCTCCACATCATCCATTAGTCGGGAGCCTTTTCTCAGCTGAGACCGGAGGAAGCAATCAAGACAGGCAATCCACGATGCTGTGTGTGTCCCTGAAGCACAATTGTAGTATCGCCAAAGGGGAAAAGCAAGAAAATAAGTATTTTTTACCTTATGCCATTTCATTCTCAGAAGGGCTCCAAGAGCCTAACTGGATGCAGAAACAGACTCCATCAGGCTCTATAACTTGGCCTTGTTCAAGGCTGGAAGCTGGACACTGACCCCAGGCTTTCTGATTTCACCCTTCCCTTTGCTGTGCCAGAGGTTCTCCGCTGGACCAGCAGCATTAGCATCTCCTGGGAACTAGCTAGAAATGCAATGTTCAGGGTCACCCCAGACCTGCTGCATCAGAAGCTCGGGGGTGGGGCGGGCTGTCTGTGTTCCACAAGCTCCTGGGGGACTCTGATGGCCACTCAAGGGTGAGGTCCACATACTACAACACGTTCTTCCAATAGCAAGGTAATTTTTGTTTTTAAAGACCTAAAAGGATGGTATTTCTATACTTGGCAGGGATGATCAGATCATCATATCATAGTATGAATTTATTTCCATTTTTCCTCATTTTATTGAATGAGACATAGATATCCACCAAGCAGAACTGGGTTCTGTCATAGACACAGGAGGTGGTCTAGGAGTTCCAGGGCTGGTCCAGATGACATATTTGATGTTAAAGGCAATTTACCTAATCTATGTGTCCCAATTTATACCAAAGAAAACATAATACCAAATCTGACAATACGGTCATAAAACAGAGTGCTTAATAAACATGTGCTGAATGAATACATAAATTGCATTGACTGAAGGCAAAGTGGCATTCATTACTGAGTTTCTCAGTCCCTGCATGGATCACATGAAAGACTTAAGCCAAGAAATATGAAAATGGTTTGTACAGCAAATCACGTAAATAATTAGAAGTAGCAATATAAGGATAGCATAGTGGTTACATGTGTGCTAAAAGCTTAGTCTGCTTGGGTTTAAATGCCAGCACAGACACTTACTAGCTAACTGACCTCAGGCAAGCTACTTAACCTCTGGCTCTCAGTTTTCCCAGCTTAAAAATGGCATAGGCCAGGTGCAGTGGCTTATGCCTGTAATCCTAGCACTTTGGGAGGCCGAAGTGGGTGGATCACGAGGTCAAAAGATCAAGACCATCCTCACCAACATGGTGAAACCCCGTCTCTACTAAAAAGACAAGAATTAGCTGGGCATGGTGGCGCATGCCTGTAGTCTCAGCTATTCAGGAGGCTGAGGCAGGGGAATCACTTGAATCCGGGAGGCAGAGGTTGCAGTGAGCTGAGATCACACCACTGCACTCCTGCCTGGTGACAGAGCAAGACTCTATCTCAAGAAAAAAAAAAAGAAAAGAAAAAGAAAAGGCATAATAGTGACAACAATTGCAAGAGATTAAATGAGCTAATCCCTACTGTTCCAATACCACTGAGAAATTTGCCCTGCCTTGCTTAGGCAGAATTAGATTCTCTCTCCCAAACTCAAACAACGTTCTGTTCATAGGACCAAGGACTACACCAGTGGGTGCCACGGTAGCACAGGAATAAAATACAGGCTACCCAGTTACATTTGAATTTCAGACAGACTAGGAATAATTTTATAGTATAAGTATGGCCCACATATTGCAAGGAGCATGCTTATACTATGAATATACTAAAACAAATTATTCCTAGCTTATCTGAAATAAAAACACAATTCAGCATACTTTTTTTTTTTTTTTAAAGCAGGTAACTCTAATTTATCATCCCTACTTCATTTGAGAAGGACTATGGCTTACCTAACATTATATCCCTGGAACCCCGTAGAGTTCCTTGCCCACAGTCAGTCATTAATAAATCTTTGATAAGCGGGTGAAGAGGAAATATTTCCATGAAAGGCTATTGGTCCCCACATTGGGCAGTGTCAGAGTTTCAAGACATGACTGTCAGGCCCTTTGACTTGAGTAGGTGGTTTTGGTCTTTAGTTAATCCCTAGAAACTACCAGTAGGAGAATAAATATGCCTAAATTGCATGCTGTAAAAACAGGCATTTCCTGCCAGCATAACATAGGATCCCGTATTAGAGAACAGAGCCAGACATCCATTCTTCATTTAAGGGCTTTCTCTGTGCTATGTCCTGGGCTAAGAACAAGGGACTTATAATCTAAATATGAGAGAGAAAATAAGATTAATACAAGAAAATGTTGGCGTTGAACAAAGGGAATTGGGGCCTCAAGAGTATCAAACGTTCACTGAAAAGAGAAACTGTTTCTCTTTTCAAAGCAGAGAAAATTTATCTTGACATGTGCCGGCCTTAGGGGTTTGCATCTTCCTTTCAAAACAGAGTGAAGCAGCTCAGATCTCTAGAGCTCTCCTTCCTCCTGAGACTGTGAAGCCTGGGTTCCTGTAGCTAACAGACTTGAGTCAAACCCTGGGAATCAGCTTTCCTTATATTAAACATTTCTTTTTCTTTTAAGGTGAAACTAAACTCATTTTTTGAAACTGGATTCTTTCCTGAGATGTATCAAATCAGGAGCCCTTTGCTATCTTTTCCTGCTTCATAAGTCTCTATGCTGTTTCAGGAATAGGTGACCTTGGATTATATCACCGTGCTAAGAAGGGTAGAACATGGCAAAGCTGTGGAAGAAAAAAGGGGAGGAAAGGGCCCTGAAGAGGACAGAGTGTCCTGTGCTTTACCATCAGAACTAGCAAGCAGCCCCATCCATAGCATCAGAGATGCTCATATAATAGTAGAACTTGTAAAAAAAATAATTAATTAGATTTGGTGGCTCACGCCTGTAATCCCAGCACTTTGGGAGACCGAGATGGGTGGATCACGAGGTCAGGAGATCGAGACCATCCTGGCTAACATGGTGAAACCCCGTCTCTACTAAAAATACAAAAAATTAGCCAGGCGTGGTGGCGGCCACCTGTAGTCCCAGCTACACGGGAGGCTGAGACAGAAGAATGGCATGAACCTGGGGGGCGGAGCTTGCAGTGAATGGAGATCATGCCACTGCACTCCAGCCAGGGCAACAGAGCGAGACTCCGTCTCAAAAAAAAAAAAAAAATTAGATTTATGACAGGCCTTCAGTAGTCATGTCCTTGCATGGGGCTAAGTCAGGGAATTACAGGCATGAAAAATTAATCAGTCCCTCAAAAAGGAAGCCACATGTGGAGACACGGATGAGTTTCCGGGATGGGAGAAGATTTGATGTTTCGTACTTAGAGATGGTTTAATGCTGAGTGAAAGAGACTTGTGCACAGACAGAGAGATCTTCAAATTTCCCAAGACATTTGTTCTTTTTCCACCATCACTGGAGTATCTCATGATTCATCTTCTGGGAAAGCATGAAGTTTTGAAGGGCTTAAATGTGGTTAAATCTCAAAAAATGGTTAAATTCTGTTACCCAAGATTTTAATACATACATAAACAAGAAGCAGGGGACTGTTTCCGTGGCTGATGAAAATCACAGACATTCCAATCTGGAAAGGCTCTTAAGGAACATCTTTTCTGAGTTTTAATTTTAGAAACAAGGGAACTGAGCCCCAGAAAGGGCAAGGACCCCCGCATAATCTGATCACCCTGTGATCACCCAAGTCCCCCACCAATCCCGGTACATGGGCATATAGTGAGCAATACATATTTGAGGAATGAATGCATGAATCTCATTGATTGAGGGCAAGGCGAGACATACTATAGTTTCTCAGTCCCTCTCAGTATCTTGTTTTGCTTCTCAATGATTACTCAATATCACCTAAAGAATACAGGCCCACAGTGAATGGTCTTTTAAAATTGTCCTGCCTCTGGTGTGTAAAATAAAAGGCTTTCTCACATCAAATTCATCACCATGGTGCTTGAGCATTTCCAATAAGCCGGGGGTCAAGGGGTTTGTCCATGTGACTGTTTCTGCATCCAGAAGACACATGTCCATCTGAGTGTCTATCTATAGGTAATGATCGGGAGGCACTTACAGCGCTGATGGCACACAGCTAGTTAGAGGCGAGGTTGGACTGGACGCCTGGCCTCCTAACCCCAGACCAGGGCTTCATCAACAATTCCCATTTGCTTCTCGGCTTGTAGAAGATGGAGATCTGTGCTCCTCAAACAGCTGCCTCTGAGTGGGAGGAAAGAGTATGCAGCATAAGGGATTAAGTAACAGACTCACCAAACAGTCTCATCTTTACCCTAAATAGCATTACCTTTCTATATTTACTCATTCAGTCATCAAACATGCTCTGAAGGCCCCCTCTGCACCAGACCGGATGCCAGGGTGGCTCTGCCTGGATCCAGGGGGGCTGGGCATAGCGCCTGCTCTGCAGAAGCCCACACTCCCAACAGAGAGAGAGGGCTAAAGGCACCAAAACGATCCAGGTGCTCCAGCGTGTGAAGTTTTGAGTCACACTGTATGTGAAGCACAAAGAAGTAAGTACATTTGATAATCAGGGAAGGCAGGAGAAGAGGACGTGAGATACCAGACGGAAGCTTCTCTCCATTCTACAGTGAAATACTCAAAAATGTGCATTTATGGTGTGTTGGTAACCTGAAGTAGGTGAAGACAGAAACAGCACTCTGGCCCATTTGACTCACAGCATCTAGTGTTTCTTAGACCAGTCAGAAAGTGTAGAACTCTCCAAGGCTGTTCATTCCTGTCCATAGTGACTGTCGTCCAAATTAGCAGGTCTCCTCTAAATTGTCATCCCCCAGGAGGATGAGACACAACCACGTCCTATTCCCACCCTCACTGCCTCTACCACAGCAGTTCTCAAACGCCTCAGTCTCAGGACCTCTTTCCACTCTTAAGAATTGTTGAGGACTCAGCCGGGCACAGTGGCTCACACCTGCAATCCCACCACTTCGGGAGGCCAAAGCAGGTGGATCACTTGAGGTCAGGAGTTCAAGACCATCCTGGCCAACATGGCAAAGCTCCATCTCTACTAAAAATACAAAACATTAGCTGGACTTGGTGGCAGGTGCCTGTAATTCCAGCTACTCAGGAGACTGAAGCGGGAGAATCCCACAAACCCAGGAGGCGGAGATTGCAGTGAGCCAACATCGCACCACTGCACTCCAGCCTGGGAGACAGAGTGAGACTCCGTCTCAAAAAAAAAGAAAGAATTGGTCAGGCGTAGTCAACAACACACATCCTGGCTAACACGGTGAAACCCCATCTCTACTAAAAATACAAAAAATTAGCCAGGCATGGTGGCCCATGCCTGTAATCCCAGCTACTCGGGAGGCTGAGGCAGGAGAATCACTTGAACCCAGGAGGTGGAGGTTGCAGTGAGCCGAGATTGCACCCCTGCACTCCAGCCTGGGTGGCACAGTGAGACTCTGTCTCAAAAAATAAAAAAGGAAATGCTTACATCAGAAGGAAAACCTAAGCCACAACTACATTAACATCCACATACTGAACACTTACTGATGCAGAGCATGACAGGGCATGAAGCACAGTCCCTGACTTGTGCTATCTGACACTGACCTGGCAAAGAAAACATAGAGACAAACACATACACCATAAAGCAAGGCAGCGCTTCCTGCCAAATGTGCAGATTTAAAATTGCAACAGTTCTTTAGGGAGAGGCAAGATCGCTGATGCCTGGAACATCCATGCCTTCACTCATGTGCTCGACACTATTCTAGGTACACGAATAGATGAGGATGAAAAAGACAAAATCACTGACCTCGTGGCATGTGCTTTCTAGGGCAGGAGATAGATAAGTAACAAGCAAATAAGATGCATCATATAATGACAGGTGCATGTGCAATGAAGAAAACTGAGGCAGAGTTAGGGGACAGATTGTGAAGGGAGTTTAGAGAGTTCTCTAAACTCTATTTGATTAGTATTTTAGGCAGGGTAGTTAGGGAAGCCTTCTAATAAGGTGACACGAGACAAGATCTAAATAAAGTGAGAGAGTGAGTATCTATGGAAAGAAAATGCTCAGTAGGGAGAACTAGAAGGGTCCTGGTTTGTTGGAGGGAACAAAGAAACATGTGCAGCTAGAGCATAGAATAGGAAAGGCAGGAGTCTGATTGAATTCTGGATGTGCTGCAAAACCATTGCAGGTTTAGAAGGCTTTCATCACATCATCTGGTCAAGATTATTCAGAAACCACCCAGGGAGACAGAGTCAGGGCTAGCGATACACACTTGAGCATCATCAGAACATAAATGGTGTTCCATGTGTTCACAGGATTGGATGAGACCAGGAAAGTGCAGAGAAGGGAACCAGGGCACTGCACCATGGAGAAGTCATGGGGAAGAGGAGGAGCCAGCAAGACCCTTAGAAAAGGCGGCCAAAGAGAGGAAAGGAAGACCGGGAGAGTATGGCATCCAAGAAGCCAAGGAAAAAGAATGATAAGAACAAAGCCATTGATAAACTATGTCAAGCGCTTGCTGAGAGATCAAATGAAATGAGAACTGAGAGCCACTATGGATTTGACAAGAGGGGCTTCGAAGCCTGACCACAGTGTGCTACAGGAGAATCAGAAGGAAATGAGACTGTGAATATAGACTAATATTGCCTGGCATGACTGTTTTGAAGGTGAGCAGAGAAATAGTCCATAGTAGAGGGAGACATGGTGTCTAGGAAGGAGATTTTTTTCCTACTTCTTATTGCAGCACTTATTTATTTATTTATTTATTTATTTATTTATTTATTTATTGAGATGGACTCTCACCCTGTCACCAGGCTGGAGTGCCGTGGCACAATCTCGGCTCACTGCAACCTCCACCTCCTGGGTTCAAGAGATTCTCCTGCCTCAGCCTCCCAAGTAGCTGGGACTACAGGCACGCGCCACCAAGCCCAGTTAATTTTTGTATTTTTAGTAGAGACGGGGTTTCACCATGTTGGCCAGGAAGGTCTCGATCTTTTGACCTTATGATCCACCCACCTCGGCCTCCCAAAGTGCTGGGATTACAGGCGTGAGCTACCGAGCCCAGTCTACTGCAGCCTATTTCAATGCTTAGGGTAATAATTCAGCAGAAAAGTAAACTGCATTTTTCACGAAAGAAGGGGAGTAATTGCAGGAGTAGATCCCTTAAGCAGGCAAGAGGGAATAGGGCCATAGATACTTTGGCAGACTTGTAAATGGAAAAGTAGGCTATTCTGTCCTTGCTTCTGTTTTCTCTGTAAGAGATGGAGTCATGAACTGATAGGCAGAGTTTTAAGAAGAGAGAAGATGTGGGTGTAAATTACCAGAGAAATGCAGGATTGAGGTTGAGAATTGATAGAAATATGTAGGCATAAATTTAAAGTGAAATGAGCCAAGAATACCTCACAAAGAGATGGAATTTGTGTTGGCCTCAAAAGAAAGAGTAACACTCAGGCTCAGAGAGACTTGGGATGCTGAGTTTAAAAAGAACCGAGAAAGGCCAGTTGCGGTGGCTCACGCCTGTAATCCCAGCACGTTGGAAGGCCGAGGAGGGCAGATCACGAGGTCAGGAGATCAAGACCATCCTGGCTAACATGGTGAAACCCCGTCTCTACTAAAAATACAAAAAATTAGCCGGGTGTGGTGGCGGGTGCCTGTAGTCCCAGCTACTCGGGAGGCTGAGGCAGGAGAATGGCCAGAACCCAGGAGTTGGAGCTTGCAGTGAGCCGAGATCGGGCCACTACACTCCAGCCTGGGCGACAGAGCGAGACTCTGTCTCAAAAAAAAAAAAAGAGAAGTGTTAAGTACCTTGAAAGCTGTTGTCACACGGTCTTGGTCATAGCAACAATAAGCACTAAATATTTGTTGAACAAATGAATGACTGAATGCCAAGGTCTATTTAGAGAACAGTGCATCTGGGCCACTTTAGCTGGGAATTCTTTGTCAGGCATTGAGGGTAAAGGTTAAAAAGTAGATATGGACGAATTCAGGAAACTCTCAAACTCCAGGATAAAAGCTTGGCCTTAAACCTGCAGGCCAAGTGTTAGTAACTGGTACCAATAATTCCAAGGCAGTACAAACTTGGTTATGGCAGTGATGGACTTCATGGAACCAGGACCTAACCCATTTCCAGACCACCCCAGACAATGTAAATCTGTCTGCATTCTTCTGAGGATCAGGTCTAAGAAGGAGTGCTCTAATCTGGGGGCATGGAAATCTTATCCAATTACATTATGAAAAAAACCAGACATGAACATTTTTAAAAAACCAGCATGTTTACTTAGGTATTTTTTCCAGGGCACTATAGGGATCAGGAGAGAATAAGAAACCATTTTCATGTGACCCTTCAAAGTACAGGGAGAAATGTGTATCACACAGCAATGTGAACCCATTACCAAAACTGAATGTTGTCCACCTCTTTTCTGGGTCAAAGTGGTGATTTGTGGACAACATGTGCCCTCAAAGCTTTGTTGCCTCCATGGACTTAAACAGCGTTTAATTGGCTTGCATTTTAATTGAACAGAGTTCCAGGAAGGAGATGAGCATGTTGTAAAAGTTAGAGGCCAGGCACGATGGCTTATGCCTGCAATCCCAGCACTTTGGGAGGCTGAGGCAGGTGGATCACTTGAGGCCAGGTGTTCAAGACCAGCCTGGCTGACAGGGCGAAACCTTAATTAGCTAAGCATTGTGGTGCACAGCTGTAATCTCAGCTACTCGGGAAGCTGAGGCAGGAGAATGGCTTGAACCCAGCAGGCAGAGGTTACAGTGAGCCAAGATCATGCATGCCACTGCTCTCCAGCCTGGGTGACACAGCAAGACTGTGTCTCAAAAAAAAAAAAAAAAAAAAAGAATTAAGGAGCTTTAGTGTTGGAAGCAACCTCAGAATTCATCTCATCCAACAGCCCAGACAGTGCAGGAATCCCTTCTATACAACAAACTTAGAGTGAACTTGACCCACAGGACAGTAGCACTTGAGCACTGTGTTTGGGCAAGGAGCTTAAGAAACAAAAAAAGCAAACAGAAATCATGCAGCCAAATGCATATCATAATAAATAAATGTTGCCAAATAAAACGCAATGTATAGAACCAACGGTCTTTGAAAGAGCGGATATTTCTGGTGAGGTTCCTGGATGGTTCCAGTGCATTACACTTATTGTGTACTTTATTTATATTATTATCTCATTGTAATATATAACAAAATAATTATACACCTCACCGCAATGTGGAATTGTTACCAGAACACCAAGGGTTCCGTCTAGGTCCTGCTGCTTATCCACAGAAAGTCTACACTGAGATAACGAGTATTGCCAAGGAAGAAGGCTTTCATTGGGTGTTGCAGCTGAGGAGACGGGGAGCTCAGTCTCAAATCTATCTCCTTGATTAAAACTAGGGGCTTTTATAGCAGGGAAGAAATGTAACAATATGTAAGAAAACAGGAACTAGGGAGGGGTAAGAAAGCAATCATGATGCATGAGGGGTCCAGGTCTCATTGTCCAGATGTGGTGATGTGGTGAGTTTCAGTTCTTTGATACTTTTTTTGAGAGGCCTGAAGGTCTCTTCCTGAGGAAGGAACCCAGACAAAACAACTGTAAGCTTCAAGCTTTAAGATTGGAAAGGTTAATTTCTATGTTTATCCAAAAGAACAGTCTATGGAACCATTGGGTTGGTCTCAGAATCAGTGGGAGCCCTGAGCTTGTTTTCCTGCAACTAGACAGTGCCATCGGGAGGTGATAGGAGACTGTGACAGATCATCAGGCATCAGATTGTCATGAGTAGCATGCGACCTAGGTCCCTCACATGTGCAGTTCACAACAGGGTTCACGTGCCTATGAGAATCTAATGCTGCCACTGATCTGACAGGAAGTGAAGCTCAGGTGGCGAACAATGGGGATTGGCTGTCAATACAGATGAAGCTTTGTTTGCTCTGCTGCTGCTCATCTCCTGCTGTGCAGCCTGGTTCCTAACAGGCTACGGACTGCTACCGGGGATTGGCGACCCCTGCCCTAGGAGATCACCCTGGGGTCAAATCTTAGAAAAACTGTGCTTCTTGCTATGCTTTCATTGTCAAGGTTATACATCTTCACTACAGAAAAATTAACAGTACAAGAAAGACATGAAAAAGCCTCTCTGAGTCCCACGACTCACACGACTGTGGTTAACAAGTGGGGTGTTATTTTTAGTCACCACTCTATGGATATTTATCTTTTTTACCCTAAAACTTTTTACCATCAACTGTGTGTACATCATAGCACCTCATGCCTTTCCGCATATTTTTATAGCAGAAGTGTTTTTCACATTTAAATCAATTCAAAAATATTGATTCACACTCAGATGTGTCAGTTTCCTCACTCAGTGCTGGTGATACAGAGAACGAAAAAAGAGACCTTGAGTCCAGGAAATAACGTTTAGGGGCAGGGAATTTTTTAGGTGAAGATGAACCGTGTGTCCTCTCCTGAGGCAGAATCCTTGTGCCCCTCCTAAGGGGATCCATACTCGTTCCTTTGTTCATTTCGTAGGACAAAGGAAGTTACTTAGGAAACTCCCTATAATAAAATAAGCTCTCTTAAGTTTGCCTAAAACAGACTGCAGCCAAGGAGAGCTACACGCTGGCTGAAAACACTGATAAGTGCCATTACCATGGCATAGCATTAAATAATAGCAGCAGCGAACTCTCCTCTGTGTCTACTCTGGCTCAGGCACTGCTCTGAGCCCTTTACTTGTATTAATTAACTCACAATGATGGTTGACTTTACATGGCTACTTGACTGAGGTCAGGTATACCCAGATAGCGGGTAAAATATTGTTTCTGGGTGTTTCTGGGAGGGTCTTTCCAGAAGAGATTGGCATTTAAATTAGTAGACTGAGTAAAGAAGACCTGCTCACACCAGAGTGGGCGGGTCTCATCCAATCTGCTGAAGGCTCATATACCACAAAAGGGTGAAGGAAGGGCAAATTCTCTGTCTCTTCTTGAGCTGGGACATCCACCTCCTGCTTCCCCGGGACAGAAGCTCCCAGTCCTCAGACCTTCAGATTCAGACTGAATTACACCACTGGCTTTCCTGGGTCTCCAGTTTGCAGACCACAGACCGTGGGACTTCCCAGCCTCCATAATCGCATGAGCCAGTTCCCATAAATCTCCTCTGGTTCTCTGGAGAACCCCAACTAATACACCACAAAACATCAAAGATTTGCAAACTGGTTCTTTACAGATAAAGTTTGCTGACCCTGATCCAAATAAAAAGGTAAAGTCCCCCCATACAACGCCACTACCACCACCATCAATCACACTTTTTCCTCAGAGCTGACACCGCTCATACTTGACATACAGACTTTCAGGCTGTTCTGTGTACATTTATAAACACAGATGAATACATACAAGTAATTTTCCACATGAGATCATATAACACATACTGTTCTATAGCTTGCTTTTTCCATGCACCTTGGAGCTTTTTGAATGCCATGAAAAGCAATTCATCCTTTTCAGTGGCCACAGAGCATTACACAGTGCAGATTCAACCCTAATTTACTTAACTATCCTTCCATAGGGAATGAGTTTTCTGGTGTTTCGTATTTATAAGCAATATGACAAAGAATACTAAGTGCATATTTTTGCACAGGTAAAAATATTTTTGTAGAATAAATATTTAAAAATAAACTTACTAAAGGACATACCTTTAAAATTTCTGATAGTGTCAAAATGCGCTTCAGCAAGAGGACATCAACATTTAAGCTGCTAACAACTGACTATACAATTACCCATTTCCTTAAAGTTTTGTATAGTATTATTCATTTTTCTTCATTCCAGGCAATATGATGGGTAAAAAGTGTATCTTGCGGCCTTTTTCCAATGAATAAATGTCAGCCATGACTTTTGTCTTGTGAATGGCCTGTTTACAACATTTATTCATTTTTCTATAACAAGGTTTGAAGACATGTTTTAGCTCATTCCACACAGTGTTTCATAGTTCTTTTCAAATTAAACCCATTGCCAACATTTAGAAATTGAGATAGTTAATATTTTTTAAATTTGTATTTTCAGCTTCTCTCGAAAATGTGGAGGCTGTGGCAATAAATGACTGAAGCAGAAGAAAGGCTCTTCTTCTAGTGGCCAGGGGCACCCATGGACCCCACGTCCTTCTCCTCTTGGAACAGGCCACTGACATTCTCCTGTGACCTGTCTCACCTCTACAGGCACTTGGTTTTACAACTCCTCTTCTATTAGGTTATTTACCTTTTGTTTTTAGTAGATTTTTCAGTAGCTTTTTGCATATGCACACTTATTCATATATTTCTTCTACACATTAACTATTTTCTTCTATTAATTCCCTTTCTGAAAACTTTGTTTATGCTATCCTTTGATATTCAGAAGTTTAAAAATCTTCCTGTAGTGGAATCTGTCAGCTTATTTAATTTTATGACTACTGGGTTTTGCAGTTGCTTAGAGTCTTCTTCAATCAAACTTTATTAAAAATATATTATTTTCTACATTTTCTCATATTACATATGGTATTTTTGGTATTGTTATCACTATTATAAGTTGAGCAGCCCTTATCCAAAATTCTTGGGAGCAGACATGTTTCAGATTTCAGATTTTTTCAGACTTGGGAATATTTGTAGAATACAAACTAGTTGAGCATTCCTAATCCAAAAATCTGAAAGGCAAAATGCTCCAACGAGCATTTCCTTTGAGTATGTCAGAGCTCAAAGCATTTTGGGTTTGGAGCATTTTGGATTGTTGGATTACAGATGCTCAAACTGTATTATTATTATATCTTGTCTTCTTTCCTGTTCCTGAAACTAAATTATGTTTTGCATGTATTGTGATAGCCAATTGCCCAGTTTAATTTTTAGAGTATTTCGTCATTTGCTCATTTACCTGAAACGCCACAAAGGGGAATACACTATCCTGTGCTATCTTGTGCATTTTTTTAATGGGGTCTCACTTTGTCACCCAGGCCAGAGTGCAGTCGTGCGATCATGGCTCACTGCAGGTTCTACCTTCCCAGACTTAAGTGATCCTCCTACCTCAGCCTCCCAAGCAGCTGCGACTACAGGCATCGGTCACTACACCTGGCTAATTTTTTGCATTTTTAGTAGAGATAGGACTTCTTCATGTTTTCCAGGCCGGTCTCAAACTCCTGGGCTCGAGCAATCTACCCGCCTCAGCCTCCTAAAGTGGTAGGATTACAGGCATGAGCAACTCCACCCAGCCTCTGTGCGTTTTTTGTTTTTGTTTTTGTTTTTGTTTTTGAGATGGAGTCTCGCTCTGTTGCCCAGGCTGTAGTGCGGTGGCCGGATCTCAGCTCACTGCAAGCTCCGCCTCCCGGGTTCACGCCATTCTCCTGCCTCAGCCTCCCGAGTAGCTGGGACTACAGGCGCCCGCCACCACGCCCGGCTAATTTTTTTGTACTTTTAGTAGAGACGGGGTTTCACCGTGTTAGCCAGCATGGTCTCCGTCTCCTGACCTCCTGATCTGCCCGCCTTGGCCTCCCAAAGTGCTAGGATTACAGGCTTAGCCACCGCGCCCGGCCCCCTGTGCATATTTTAGCTAAACAGTATATCTAGAAGATTATTTCATCTTTGCATACATAGATCTACTTGATTTATAACAGCAATGTTAATAATTTCATTATCAGATCATACTATTTATAATTTGACCAGTCCCCTTCCTTGTTTGGTAAACACTTAGGTTTTGTCTAGAGTTAGGCTCCCATAAAAAGTGGCGCAATAAATATTTACGTTTCATTGTGCACCTGTATGAACGTTAGTAGAAGCAATTTCTAAAAGATGAACTACCAAATTTTAAAGTATATGCATTTTTGAAGGATACTGTCTAATTATCCTCTAAAGATAAACTTACACTCCCACCAGCAATGTATAGGAGTGTTGGAAATGCCATTTCCCCACTCCCTGTGTATTACTGAATTTTCTGATCCCAATGAGCCATCTGATTTATCTCATAGGTACAGAGTGGCATCTCATTATTTTAATTTCTATTTCTTTAATTTTCAGTGAGAACAAGCATCCTTTTAGGTGGTTGAGTCACTTAGATTTCTTTCTTAATACCTTGCTTATTCATATCCTTTGCACATTTTCTGAGATCTGTTTCTTATTGCTGAGCTAATGATCTTACATTACATGATTCCAAGTATGTCTTTGCCCAGTTTGTGGTTTGAATTCTAACTTTTTTTTAACCTTCACATTTTGCATTTTTTGCTTTGTAGAAATTTTTAAAATGTAGTCACGTGTATTGATGTTTACTTTTCATGGTATCTTGGTTTTGAGTATTGTTAGAAAGGATCTTCCCAGCTCTTACTATTTTCTTAATATTCTTTTAAAATCTCCCATGCTGACAGTTTTTTTTTTTTTTTTTTTTTTTTTTTTTTGGAGACGGAGTCTCGCTCTGTCACCCAGGCTGGAGTGCAGTGGCCGGGTCTCTGCTCACTGCAAGCTCCGCCTCCCGGGTTCACGCCATTCTCCTGGCTCAGCCTCCCGAGTAGCTGGGACTACAGGCGCTCGCCACCTCACCCGGCTAGTTTTTTTTTGTACTTTTTAGTAGAGACGGGGTTTCACCGTGTTAGCCAGGATGGTCTCGATCTCCTGACCTTGTGATCCGCCCGTCTCGGCCTCCCAAAGTGCTAGGATTACAGGCTTGAGCCACCGCGCCCGGCCGACAGTTTTTACATTTAAATTTTTAGGTCATTCTGGAATGGATTTGTTATCAGGAGAGTTATAATCTTTTTCTTCAGTTGTCTCAACCATGTATTAAATAACCCATCTCCTCCCCTACTGCTTTGAAATTACCGTGTATTACATTTTCTTAACTATTTGGGGCTATTTCAAGACTCTACAGTATTCTAGTAATGTGTCTATTCTTTATCAGCAGGTCACTGTTTTAATCATTGTGGCTTCATGATACAGTGTTACAATTTAGAGACTGAAAGAGATAGGGCTGATCCTTTAATCAATATTAACTGAACACATATTGTCTTGGTTTTAAAAGACACACAAAAGAAGTTCAGACCCTTCCCTGCCCTTGTGAAGATAAGAAAGAGGCTGCTGCCCTATAAACCTGAGTTTCCTCCCATCTGCAGCTCAGTAACACCTAGAATGCAGATCAGAGGCTCTTAGTGGACCCTAGTTGAAGAGATGGTGGTATTGGTGGGACTGGAGGGCAGGCAGGGTCCTTGGCTTAGAGAAATCTCAGGCCGGTCCCAGAACCCTTAGTCTCCATGTAGATTTGTAGAGATGGAGGGAGATTTTCCCCTTTGCCCTCTGAAGGTTTGCTGAAAATCACTGCCAAGAGGCAGATTAATAGGAGCGAAGGCACACAAATTTATGTGACCACAGTTTTATGTGACACAGGAGCCTTCAGAATGAAGACCCAAAGATGCAGGGGAAAATGCCCATGTTTATGCTTAAATTCATAACCTATTAGCATTAGACCCTATCCCAGGATTGGACAAAAGGGGTACGGTCTAATGCTAATAGGTTGAGAGGGGAACCCAGCGAGGCCTGCCTGTCTAGATTCTTCTTGGCCTCTGAACAGGATTTCTTCCGTGAGACGCAGTAACAAGCAGAAGAAGGGTTGTTAGCATAATTTCCCAAAGCCTCTGACTCTGTGAGGACTCTGTGCAACTCTTGGAAAGATGCTTTGAAGACAAAACAGAATAAAGCACATGGCCCCCCATGTCTCTTGCCCAAGTCACTGTACTCCTTAAAAGATAAATGATCCTACTCCTTGCCTTTTCCTACAAATAAGAAAACATCTGAGCCGGGCGTGGTGGCTCAGTCCTGTAATCCCAACACTGTGGGAGGCCAACGTGGGCGGATCATGAGGTCAGGAGATCGAGACCATCCCGGCTAACACAGTGAAACCCCCTCTCTACTAAAAAAAATACAAAAAAATTAGCCAGGCGTGATGGCGGATGCTGGCAGACCCAGCTACTTGGGAGGCTGAGGCAGGAGAATGGTGTGAACCTGGGAGGCGGAGCTTGCAGTGAGCCAAGATCGCACCACTGCACTCCAGCCTGGGCGACAGAGCAAGACTCCATCTCAAAAAAAAAAAAAAGAAAAAGAAAAAGAAAAAAAAAAAAAGAAAATGTCTGGCAGGGTTAGTGATTATGCTTCTATAATATATAACCAAATGTACTTTAGTGATCTATAACCAGATGTATTCTTTTTTTTTTTTTTTTTTTTTTTTTTTTTGAGACGGAGTCTGGTTCTTTCGCCCAGCCTGGAGTGCAGTGGCCGGATCTCAGCTCACTGCAAGCTCCGCCTCCCGGGCTCACACCTTTCTTCTGCCTCAGCCTCCCGAGTAGCTGGGACTACAGGCGCCCACCACCTTGCCGGGCTAGTTTTTTGTATTTTTTAGTAGAGACGGGGTTTCACCGTGTTAGCCAGGATGGTCTCGACCTCCTGACCTAGTGATCCGCCCGTCTCGGCCTCCCAAAGTGCTGGGATTACAGGCTTGAGCCACCGTGCCTGGCCCGGATGTTTTCTTACACCCAAACTTTGACGTGATTGTGCTTGAACGTAACTTCTGAGCAAGTGTGATGTAATTTTGCCCATGTGAGCCCCACCTCCTGTGTATAAGCAGTGGCTGAAACATGGCTGGAGCCATCTCACAGAACTGCTTCCTGACTATAGGCCTCTGCCTACAGTCCTCAGTAAGACTTCTGAATAGAACTAACTTTAATTCTTTTTCTTCTTTTTTGCCACAGGGTCTCACTCTGTTACCCAGGCTGGAGTGCTGTGGTACCATCATGGCTCACTGCAGCCACAACCTCCTGGACTCAAGTGATCCTCTTACCTCAGCCTCCTGAATAGCTGGGACTAGGGGTGTGCATCACCATGCCTGGCTGATTTTTGTATTTTTTGCAGACAGAGTTCCACTATGTTGCCCAAGCTGGTCTCAAACTCCTGGGCTCAAGAGATCCTCCCATTCAGCCCCCCAAAGTGCTGGGATTACAGGCGTGAGTCACTGTGACTGGCCCAATGATTTACAAACTTGTTTTTTGTTGTCTTTGACACTTCCTTCTGGGTATGGGGTAGGACTTTCTCCGGAATGAGGGTCTTGCTCAATCAAATGACCTACAATCAAACAAGATAAGTCAGATCATTTCTTCATGGCCAGTTTTTACACATTTGCGGAGGAGAAGTTAGCGTAATATTTTCAGGTGTTATGTCTGGCATTGGAGACCCGTGTTGAGGAAGAGGGGTTCTAGTTTCTGTGGTTTGATCTGGGGGAGAATGAAGGGTGAGAAACACAAGGGCAGAAGGCCAGAGAGAGCTGCTTCAGAAGCCCTCATTTTGGGGGTATTATTTTCTGAGACCCTACAGATGACACCTCTGTATAGATTTCTAAAACATGTATTCAGCTGCACCAGGCAAAAACATTTTGAAAGGTTCCAGTGTAAAGCCCGTTACTTGACATTTCTTTCTTTGGGTCAGGCAAAAGTGGTATCCTAGCCTGCTTGTTTCATCTCCCCATCTTTGCTGATGTGTGCCATCCGTGCAGTGTGTCCCGGGCAGCTGAGTCACCGCATCACCCCGATATATCATATGTTCAAATGCAGGGAAAACTAAACATTTTGTTCACTCTTCTCAAAAGAATGATAGAGTAACAATCCATTCCCCACAGATAATCACCTTTAATAATGCCTCAAAGAGACAGCAAGGGAAGCCATTTAGCTGCTACTCTCTAGGGAACTCTGGGCAAAAAATAACCAAAAAATTACATATTGTGTAGGATTCATTTTCTCCTATTTTTCCTTCAGACCCAACATCAATCTCACTTCAAACGTAAGGTGAGAGATGCCTGCAGAATGAACAGCTTCTCAGCAGTCACAGCGTGGAAACCGTGCATGAGGCCTGAGATGAAAACACTGAAGTGACAGTCTTCCAAGAAAGATCAGCAAGCGATAAATAACAGCATAAAAGATAACCCTCGGTGGCTTACCTCCGGCAACCAAAAGGAAATCATAGGGACCTCTGACAGCCTCTCCCGCTCAGAACAGAACTCAAAGGCTCAGCAGAGGGAAGGAATTCAGTGTAACTGGTGCTGGTCTTTTGGAAAGCTATTGGGATTATACTTCTCCTCCTCCTCTTTTTCAAGGAAGCTTTTCTCAAGTTCAAAGCATTTGAGAACTGGTTCGGTCAGATAGAGGGACTGAAGTCAAACCTGGCACCAGTAGAGTAAACCAGCAGTTCTCACTAGAGATATACATCTAGACAGACACATGCCAGATAGATTGCTGAGTGGGTGAATAGTTAGATAGAGAGAGATAGAGAGATGGGTGGGTGGGTGGATGGATGGATGGATGGACGGATGAGTGGGATGGATGGATGAACAGACACATAAATTAGAAAGATAGACATAGATATATGAATTGATGGATACAGAGAGAATAGATCGATCAATCAATAGATAGATAGGACATACATCTAATTTTTCAGATGCATCATCAGCGGGAGGAAAGGAAGGAAGAGTTGTGAAAGGAATCAGAGAAAAGTAGGAAAGAGATAAGAAAATAACATGGGTGGGGAGGTTTTATGAACTGTTGAGCCACTATGTATTTAGTAAAAAAAATAATGAGGTAGGCTTTAATTACCAGAGGTTAACTTTTACTCAGCAACATAGCTTTCTTTAGTACTATTAAATATTTTAACCCTGGCAGATGTATAAAATGATACAAATACGTGGAAGGCCCCACTCACCTGCCTCTGCCCAAATGCATTCCCTCCTCCTCCATCCCCTCCCCAAGGCTCCCACTCCCAATTCATTGGCATTTGGTGTTTGTCATTGTCTGTCCTTGGTACATTTCTCCATATTCATATACAATGTATAGTATTTCTTTGCAATTTTCTCTTTTAAATTCAACACATACTTGAAATTTATCTGTATTTTTGATGTCTGGCTTTGCTCATTATTTCCACTGATTTGTAATATTACATTATGTG
The DNA here is from genome assembly GCF_003255815.1 of Theropithecus gelada. NCBI lineage: Eukaryota > Metazoa > Chordata > Mammalia > Primates > Cercopithecidae > Theropithecus > Theropithecus gelada. The sequence goes on from NC_037681.1 coordinate 10,634,363, forward strand.
AATAAACAGCAATTAATCATCTTGCTGAGATACTTAGCTTGTTTCCACATTTTAAGCGCTTATAAACAATGTTGAAATAAACCTTCTTTGATACAGTTATTTTAGCATACGTGTGAACACTTCTCTAGGGTACAAAACTAGGATTGGAATTTCTGGGATAAATAACAACATAATGTTTCAATCCTCCCCTTATAATAATTATCTTGATCTAAGCTATAAGTTATCAGGAAATGTGGGCTCCTCAGTTCTTAGTCTTCTAAGAGGAAAGAATTTGGCCAAGAGACCAATTAGTCAAGTAAGCAAAAGGCTTATTAAGGAAATAAAAGAACTCTGCAAGAGAGAAGCAGGCTGACAGGGCTGGGAGCAGCCCCAAGAGTCTTGCATTGTGGTTTTTATTAAGAGGGACTGTTGAAAACTTAAGTTCCTGCTTCTTTTCTTTTCTTTTTTTATTTTTATTTTTGAGATGGAGTCTTGCTCTGTTGCTAGGCTGGAGTGCAGTGGCATGATCTCGGCTCACTGCAACCTCCACCTCCCGAGTTCAAATGATTCCCCTGCCTCAGCCTCCCGAGTAGCTGGGACTATGGGCATGCGCCACCACCACGCCAGGCTAATTTTTTTGTGTTTTAGTAGAGATGAGGTTTCGCCACGTTGGCCAGAATGGTCTTGATCTCCTGACTTCGTGATCCATCAGCCTCAGCCTCCCAAAGTGCTAGGATTATAGGCATGAGCCACTGTGCCCGGCCATGTCTTAGGTCTCAGCCTTTTCCCGCAGCCCACTTCCCTGCCCAGGTCTGTGGATGCCCACTTACCATCAGTTGATGCTCATGCACGAGCTGGTGTTGGCTATGAAACCTTCCTAACAGCAGCCTTGCTTGTGACCACCACCCCAGGAAGGTCTATGGAAGTCAAACCTGTACTTACTGCACTGGGTTGTCTCTTAGAAATTTCCCCTTTGTCCTTTCTCCCTTCTTATCAGCATGTAGCTAGATACATTCCGACAGGCTAACTGCAGAGTGAATGATTACCGGGTGTTTGGGGGCATTCCTTTCTGCGTAGGTATCTCCCCTCCTTTTTCCCCCACATCTGACTAATTTGCTGGCCCAATCCAGCATTAGCGATGTAATTAGCATCCAGGTTTTGGGTGGTCCTTCAGGTGTGAGGCTTCTTACTCTAACATACATATCAACAGCAAAAATTATGGTTACAGAACAGAGATAAGCATCAAGTTTTTATATTTTAATTCAACAGTTGATTTAATTCATTACAGAGACTGCAGTGAAAGACTCCATTTTTGTCTCCATGTAAAGCACTGAGACTAGAAATATTCTGAATTATAAAGCCTACTAGAAGATCATTGAAATAGACTGTGTTTCTGTGACACACACACACACACACACACACGCAACTGCCAAATCTTGATAGTCTCCCTAATTGTCTGACACACATAACTCAATCATTTTCTTCCCAACCAAGCTATCATTCCAGTATAAAGACAGGGGAAGAGGCCAGGCGCGGTGGCTCACGCCTGTAATCCCAGCACTTTGGGAGCCTGAGGTGGGCGGATCACGATGTCAGGAGTTCGAGACCAGCCTGACCAAAACAGTGAAACCCCATCTCTACTAAAAATACAAAAATTAGCTGGATGTGGTGGCATGGGCCTGTAATCCCAGTTACTCCGGAGGCTGAGGCAGGAGAATCACTTGAACCCGGGAGGCGGAGGTGGCAGTGAGCCAAGAGTGTGCCACTGCACTCCAGCCTGGGCAACAGAACAAGACTCCATCTCAAAAAAAAAAAAAAAAAAAAAAAGACAGGGAAGAAAAATATCTTTTCCTCACCCATTGCTGGGTTCATGGTTGAAGTCCCTATAACAAAAGAGATTAACAAGAGAAAAGTGTATTTACTTAATAAAAGCTTTCCAGGACATGGGAGCCTTCATAAGGAAATGCAGACTCACAGAAACAGTTACACTTGTGTATTTTTAAGCTACGTTTGATGAGGAGTGAACCATCAAGGAGAAATATAAATGGACAAAGGAGTGTGATCTAATGGCAATAAACTAGGAGGAACTTAGCAAGGCCTGCTTGCTCAGATTTTTCTCTGTGTCCATTTGTCCTCAGAGATAAGGATGTTCCTTTCTTTCCAGTATAGAGAGAGAGCACCTCTCGCATGAAGGCCTTAAAACCTGCTTCAGGGAAAGGTCAGAAAATCCTTCGTAGGTTTTACAGTCTGTTTCAGGGGAGAAGGGGCTGGGAAGTTGAGGGTAACCTTCCTGCTTCTGCCATTTCTCAAGTGCCAAGGTGTCATATTTTGGAGTAGCATTTTCCTGAACACCATCACAACATTCAGGTTTGTTTGTTTGTTTTGTTTGTTTTTTGAGACGGAGTCTCTGTCACCCAGGCCAGAGTGCAGTGGCGTGATCTCGGCCCACTACATCCTTCACCTCCCGGGTTCAGGCAATTCTCCTGCCTCAGCCTCCCGAGTAGCTGGGATTATAGGCACCTGCCACTGCGCCAGGCTAATTTTTGTATTTTTAGTAGAGACAGGATTTCACCATCTTGGCCAGGCTGGTCTCGAACTCCTGACCTCACGATCCACCCACCTTGGCCTCCCTAAGTGCTGGGATTACAGGTGTGAGCCGCCGCGCCCGGCCCACATTCAGGTATTTTTTAATGTGTCATGGACCACTGCATCCATGAACCCTCCTTGAAGAACGATCTTAGGGACTAAAGCCAGCAACTAAGAGATGACTACCATTAGCATGGGAGAAGGACAGACGGTGAGCGCAGAACACACTTAGATAGATTGAAAATTACAAAACAGCAGTAATTATGGTTGATCACGGACACATTATCCAAGGGCATTGTGAGAGTTATATAAATGCAGACATCTAAATGCAGAGGAAGTCACAGAGGCAGAGGGTGGAATGTACAATTATTTCCGTATCTTATATGTGCAGGATTGTATAGATACTTTTTAAAGTCCATAGACAGTATATGTCTTCATCCCACAAATATTCCTTGAGCATGTACCATTTACCATATGGCAAGCATGGTGCTAAGTACTGGGAATGCAATGATGAAAAGAAGACACTGTTGAAATACCATGGGACACGAGCAGAGGAGAAGGAAAAATAGACATCAAACAATGACTCACACAAATAAAAGACGATGACCCTGATGAATGATACAAAGTGAAGGCACAGGAAACAATGAGGATGTATATAATAGGGGGCTTTACCCAGTCAAGGGAGCTGGAGAGAGCTACTGTGTGGACAGGACACACTCCTGGAGTTGAGACCTAGGAGACGACATAGGTGATGAGTGAGAGAGAGGAAGCAGCAGGAACAGCAGGACGCAGCAGGATGCTCAAACACCAGGTAGGAGACAGAGCCAGAGGGAAGCAGCAGGGTTTGAGGGGCTTGGCAATCAGAGATAAGGAAAAAAAACATCATTCAGTAAGCAGCATATTCAGAAACTGATTCAAAGCCATAAAAGTACCCATTTCATACCTGCCATTGTCTAGCTATGTATAACAAATGAGATAATTGGCCCAATTTCCTCAACAACAGCAACAAAAATGACAAGGAAGGAATAAGAAGGAATATGTCGATCAAATTTAGGCTGTGGCTTTTCTCTGGGTCTTCTTGATTCAGAAAAGCCTAACAGTAAAATAATATTTGTGAGACAATTGGGGAAATCCGGGCTCTGACTGGATAGTAGGAAGGAATTGTTTTTAGGTGTGATCCTGACATTGGGATTACATTTTTAAATAAGTAAGTCTTCATCTGTTAGAGGGACATTCTGAAGTATCTACAAATGTAAGGGTGGGATAAGTTAACATCAATTCTCCTGGGTAGGGGAAACAATCAGACCATAGGCGACACCTTCAGACTCTAACAAAGCTCTTTATCTGCTAAATAATTAATGACCAAGAGAGTTCTTATTCGTAGAGACCATCTGACCACTGCCCTTCCCTGTATCCTAGAAGGTGGGTCCTAATATTCCTGCCACAGGTCCCTTTTCTATCAAGTATGACCGTGATGTCTAGTTTAACTAAATGTCCTGAGAGGAAATTAGATCAATACAAAGTGGCCTGGGGGAGAATTAGGCCACTGCTCTTGGTGCTTCTTCTTGCACATAAAATGAATTTGAGGGCTGGGCGCGGTGGCTCACACCTGTAATCCCAATATTTTGGGAGACCAAAGTGGGCAGATCACCTGAGGTCAGGAGTTGGAGACCAGCCTGATCAACATGTTGAAACCCTGTCTTTACTAAAAATACAAAAACTTAGCTGGACTTGATGGCCTGTAATCCCAGCTACTTGGGAGGCTGTGGCAGGAGAAGCGCTTGAACCTGGGAGGAGGAGGTTGCAGTGAGCCAAGATCGCACCACTGCACTCCAGCCTGGAGGATAGAGCGAGACTCGGTCTCCACACACACACACACACACACACACACACACACACAAAATTTGAGAATCTGATGTTTGTGATTTGCAGCATGAATGGTGTTTATAATGCTGCCTGTGTTTGTTTAAAACTCTAGAGTTCTTTCGGCTACCTCCCCTAAATAAGCACTTGGAATCAGTTCAGCAAACACTGAGGTGCCTGGAAGCTTGACGATGAGGTTTCTTGAAAACATTCTGTTGCTTTCACTGCTAAATTTCATCCCTGGTGCTAAGTCATTCTTGGAGTCCTGGATGGGTTAGACACTCTAAAATGTGTTTGGTTCTTTTAACCTGATAGGTGACCAGTGTGTTCCAAATTAATTAGCGCTAACATCTTGTAAGCTCCTACGATATTCCAGGCATCCTGTTCATCATGTTAAAAATCCATGCCCTCCAATTCTAACAATATTGTAAGGAAAGTGTGAAAATTAGTAAGGCTTGGGAATGGCAAATAATTTGCCCAAGCACACACAGCAATGAAGTGGCAAATTCAGAATTCAGATGCAATCCTCTTTGCATAGGAAGCCTGTGCTTTGGCCCTGCAGCTCGCTGTTGAAGGACTGCAGAGTTCAACTTATATTAACTTACAGGTCAATATATACGTAGAAGTAAGAAATGCTTAATTCAGTAAGGGAAGATCAGAGACCTGATACCATAGGTTCCTTGACAGGACAAAAAAAACGAAGAATTATATCAAAGGGTAATATACATCCCTAATATTTAAACTTCTAGTCTCGAAAGAAATTTCACCCTGACCTGAGGTGGAGCTTGCAATGAGCCGAGATCGTGCCACTGCACACCAGTCTGGGCGACAGTGCGAGACTCTGTCTCAAAAATAAAAAAAAAAAGAAATTTCACCCTGACCTTAGCTAGGATCATGAGAGTCTCTGTTGATGCATTTATAAACTTGCTCATACCCATTTCTTGAACAGTGTGATGAATATCTGCAGTTTCTTGAGAAAAGTGTTGCCTTCCCCTGACTTTGTTCTTGGCTCCTGTGGCTTGTACAAAGACCTGCTTCCTAAGTGGTCTTGCTAATGTACCTCCATGACCCTGACCTTAGCAGCAGCCAGGGCAGAACACCATCCGCTTTGGCTTGACATCACCTGTGACCCAATGTACAGCCCCCATCTCCTGCCTGGTAGAACATAAGCTTTTTACTTTGCTGCTCTGTTGTGAAGTTTAGTTTTGACCAACGCCCCAGTGTCCTTTGGAGGCAATCTGTACAATTTCTTTCCTCTTCACATTGAAATCTTTTTATTCAGAGGAGAATCCCACCAATACAATGGCTGTATTCCAAATAGATATATCACTTGCTGTAAAATTTCTCCATATAAATATTTCTCTACTCTTACCTCTGATCAATATATACTTTTCTTATCTTTGTTATGTTTCAACTATTTAAATCTGATGGTCTGTTTTGATCACTTCCATATAAAACACAGTGCTTAATAAATGCTCAATAATTAATATGTTAAGGGCTAAATATGATGAGATGTTAAAAGATTTCATAGAATATTCTACTATTTCGAGTTTATATCTATCTTTGCACTCTCAAACATTTTTACATGCCAATAACTTGTTTTAAGATATTACCAGTGAGGCTGGTGGCAGTGGCTTATGCCTGTAATCCCAGCACTTTGGGAGGCCAAGGCAGGTGGATCACTTGAGATTGGGAGTTTGAGACCAGCCTGACCAACATGGAGAAATCCCGTCTCTACTAAAAATACAAAATTAGCTGTGCATGGTGGCGCATGCCCGTGATCCCAGCTACTCGGAAGGCTGAGGCAGGAGAATCGCTTGAACCTGGGAGGCAGAGGTTGCGGTGAGCCGAGCTCACACCATTGCACTTCAGCCTGGGCAACAAGAGCGAAACTCCATCTCAAAAAATATGTACACATATATTACCGTGAAACAAATCCTGAAAATCAAATTAACAATTTACTAGGCTTTTATTGAGGACTCACTGTATACATTTTTAAAATTCACTTGCCTATATTTTTGGTTAGGCTTTCAAAAAGAAGTTATATTGAATACTGACAATGACAAAAAAAAAAAAGAGGAACCCGACAAAATGAGCAGGCTGGTAATATGAGCTGTGTGGCAGGCTCTCCATATGGACCTATGTTAGCTACTAATAGCTATTAGCTCAGAAAAAGATGAGGTCATCACAAAGTACTCTGCTCAGCATGGTCCTCTCTGTTTTATGACTGCACCGAGTCTAATGTGAATAGTGATACTGCTTCCATCTCCATGACCCTTCCTCCGAAAAGCCAAAAGTGCTATACAAATGTTTTCTTATCGATTTTCATCTCTCTGATGCAGTGTTCTGAAAGCCCCAGAGGGAAGTGGTGCAACCAAGATGATTCGAAATCAAACCTCCCTTTGCTTAACTCAAGCTTGGCTCCACCCTGGGCATGACATGGCCCTCTTCATTTCTCTCTCCTAAACAAAAAGAGGTTTAGCCAATCAGAAGCTCAAATTCTTTATACAGTGTAGTTCACTTTGTTCAGTTCTCAGAAACATTTTAAATGGCTGAAGGGCCATTTTCCTTTGGAAGGTTATTGTGGGTGCGTTTGGAAAAGTTTCCCACCGATCAGTCTGCTTTCTCTGTATCTGTAACACAATGGACAATGGTGAACACTGATGCTCCATGTGGAATTTTTTTTAATAAAGGGGGAAGAAAGAAAAATTTGTAGAAATCCCAAAGGAAATACTTCCTTGGCTTATTCAACTTAAATATATATGATCTTTTTCTTTTAACTTGTTTGAAAAGTTAAACAAAGTACACACACAAACACACACACACACACACACACACACATATATATAGACCTTTTCAAACAAGTTAAAAGAAAAAGCCTAAACAATTGAGTTTTACTAAAATGGGAATCCAGGCCAGGCATGGTGGCTCACACCTGTAATCCCAACACTTTGGGAGGCCGAGGCCGGTGGATCACCTGACGTTGGGAGTACAAGACCAGCCTGACCAATATGGAGAAACCCTATCTCTACTAAAAATACAAAATTAGCCTGGCATTGTGGTGCATGCCTGTAATCCCAGCTACTTGGAAGGCTGAGGCAGGAGAATCGCTTGAACCCGGGAGGCAGAGGTTGCAGTGAGCCAAGATCGCACCATTGCACTCAATACATTAGGTATTTCTCCTAATGCTATCCCTCCCCTCATCCCCCATCCCCTGACAGGCCCCAGTGTGGTGTGTGATGGTCCCCTCCCTGTGTTCATGTTAAAGAGTAAACTTGGCCGGGCACGGTGGTCCCCGCCTGTAATCCTAGCACTTTGGAAAGCCGAGGCAGGCAGATCACAAGGTCAAGAGATCGAGACCATCCTGGCCAACATGGTGAAAACCTGTCTCTACTAAAAATACAAAAATTAGCCAGGCACGTGCCTGTAGTCCCAGCTACTCGGGAGAGGCAGAGAATTGCTTGAATCTGGGAGGTGGAGTAAACTCAAATTTCTTTGCATTTTAATGTTTTGATTGTTGGAAGTTATTTAAATAAATAAGTACATCATGAAGTGCTTTTTTTTTTTTTTTTTTTTTTTTTGGACGGAGTTTCCATCCGTTACCAGGCTGGAGTGCAGTGGTGCATTCTTGGCTCAGTGCAACCTCTGCTCCAGGTTCAAGCGATTCTCCTGCCTCAGCCTCCCGAGTAGCTGAGACTACAGATGCACGCCACCACGCCCCACTAATTTTTGTATTTTAAGTAGAGACGGGGTTTCACCACGTTGGCCAGGGTGGTCTTGATCTCTTGACTTCGTGATCTGCCTGTCTCAGCCTCCCGAAGTGCTGGGATTATAGGCGTGAGCCACTGTGCCCAGCCATGAAGTGCTCTTTTAAAGTGACTTGATTTATTTGGTTTACAAGCAATACTGCTAGCCTTGGCTTAACTGTTACAAGCATGAATTTATCATTTCTTTTTCTTTGAAATGGTTAGCTGTAGAAAAAGTGCGGTCCCAATGCATGCGGTGCAGACAGGCCAATCATTTTTAGCAAAAACAACAAAGGCAGCATTTTCTAAGAGAAGTGACCTGGCAGGACCCTCCTGATACAAATATTTCAGTGGTCATTAGTAAGAATACACAACTACGTACAGTAGATCAAACGTGACCCTGCAAGAAAACATGAGACCTCAGGCAACATTTATCTTATAGTTTAAAACAGGATAAAAGAAGAACTACAGGAGGCTGGGAGTTGAAGCCGTGAGTCTTAAAAGAAAGCCTGCAGTAGGAGAAGTATCAGTGAGAGGGAGAAATTAGGAATTACATCCCTTATTTCTATTCTCAGACATTTCGATTTGGTTAATATTCTGATTTGGTACCACCTAAAGTAGAGTGAAGTGATTAAAGGAGCACTGAATGCGGAGTAATTTAAAAATGGGGTGGGGTGGGGGGCTGGAGATTAATAGCGCCCTCTGGGAGCTTTAGGTTTTTCATGAGTTACCTGGAGGCCCCTCACAGACTGGGAACTGTAATTCAGTCAACAAATAATAAAGCAATACCATATCCACGTGGGGCTCCACACTGCTCAGCTGACTTTGCAATCCTTATCCTAGTCCATCTTCTTAATAACCTTCAAGGAGTTTTGCTGAAAGGAGTTTACTAAAGGGGCTATCGGCTGAGGTGGGAGCTGGGCAGAAGGAGGGAACTCAGCAGAAAGCACTCAGGGGCTAGGAACTGTAGGAAGCGGCGACCTTGCCAGGCCTGAGACAAGGATGCGGTGCTGCAGTGCGGACAAAGCTGTCCTCCGTGCCTTGCAAGGGAGAGGCCAGCTGCCCTGAGCTAGGAAGGGCAGCAAGACCGCGTGAGCCAAGCAGGGAGCAGGGAGGAAGGGAAACCAACTCCCAGAAGGATGTTTTCTGCTCCCACCCAGGGCCCACGCCTTAACGTTGGCCACACCCACCGAGAAGTCAAGGAAAGGGAGGCCGGGGCTGCAGGCTGCGCAGACCACATCAACCACGGTGCCAGGACCGCCCCTGCCTCCCGGAAGCACCACCAGGGCGCTTTTGAGACTCTTCTTCCTCCCAAATGGAGTTGCTCCTTCCCCTTCACGGCAATTGGCTTCAAAACACTTCCCAGGTCCTGGAACTTACTGTGAAATTGTCGTGGCATGACGTGAACGTGGCACGCAGGGCGAGTTTGGGTCACCTGGAGAACGTCCATTCACACCTCTGTTGCTGTCTGCCCATTTTGCTGAATCGGGGTTGTGATTAGAAGGATAGTCTCCTAAAAATAAAATTAAAACCCTTTGTGAAAATCTTTGCACGTGCCCCTTTGAAATCATCACCAGGCCCAGACCCCAGCTTTACAAAATAGTTTTGGCCAGGTGGTAGCTGTAATTCCAGCACTTTGGGAGGCCGAGGTGGGCGGATCACTTGAGGTCAGGGGTTTGAGATCAGCCTGGCCAACGTGGTGAAACCCAGTCTCTACTAAAAATACAAAAATGAGCAGAGCGTGGTGGCGTGCGCCTGCAATCCCAGCGATTCGGGAGGCTGAGGCATGAGAATTGCTTGAACCCAGGAGGCGGAGGTTGCAGTGAGCCGAGATCGCCCCACTGCATTCCAGCCTGGGCAACACAGCAAGACTCTGCCTCAAAAAAAACAAAACAACAAAAAAAAAAAACCTGCCTGTGACGCTTTGTTAGTGGACATATTCTAAAAAGCCGGCATCAAGTTGGGGTTAAATGAGCGAGGATTTCATTAGGAAAAGCGCTTGGGTGGAAAGGAAGTGGAGAGGGAGGGAAAGAGCCGTTTCAGCACAGTGCAAGTATGACCTCGCCTAAAGGAGAAAGGAACGGAAGACTCGGTGCAAGTGCCTTAGGCGGCTGCACAGGGAACTTGCAGGACATGTTGGGGAGTCCTTGAGGTAAAGTCAGCCAGCAAAGGGGCCCCTTGCTTCTCAGGATCAGATCTGCCTTGGTATCCCTGCGGCACTCGGTCACTGGCTCTAAGCAACCCCAGGCAGGTGTGGCCTTGAAGAGCACTCATGGGTTTCAAGTGCGGCAGCCGGGCCCTTGGTCAGGTGTGCTCCATGGGGTCCGTCCTCAGCCAGAAGCATTCTCATCAATGCCACACCTCTGCTCTACAACCCTGCCATCTAAACAATCGTCCATGTACGCGGGAAGATGCTATATGTGGATCACCACCCTAATCAGGCCTACATGCTTCAAAAGGGATGATTAATGAGCAGCTGAAAGATTCGAACGAAAATCCTCACCCTGGAGGCTAGCAGGAACCTTCAATTATCTTCATCTTAAACCAGCAGAGAACGTTGTAATATATATTAGAGAGCCTACCATAGTAGACTCAAAAACCGTGTTAGTGTGCTCTTGGGCCTACTTGATAATTATTGTTCATGTAGTAAAATTTGTTCTGAGACTTGATGACATTGTAGCATAAACAGGGCAGAGAGGTTAAAAAGGAAAAAGCTATATCTCTCACCTATGTTTTAACCAACAGATGCTATAGAGGCTACTAATACTATCCAAAAAGACATACGTTGTGTTCATGGGTTGGAAGATTCAATATTATTAAAATGTCAGTTCTTCCCAAATTGGTCTACAGGTTCAACACAGCCCCAGTCAATCTTCCAGCAGGCTGTGTTACAGATATAGATAACCTGATTCTAAAATATACATAAGAAGGCAAATAAAATAGCCAAAAACAACTTTTTGAAAAGGAAAAAATATGATCAGAGGACTCACCCTACATGATTTCAATATTTACTCTAAAGTAGGGGTATCGAATCTTTTGGTGTCCCTGGGCCATATTGAAAGAAGAAGAATTGTCCTGGGCCACACAAAAAATACACTAACACTAATGATAGCTGATGAGCTAAAAAAAAAAAAAAAAAAACAGTCCATGCAAAAATCTCATAATATTTTAAGACAGTTTATGTACTGGGCTTCATTCAAAGCCATCCTGGGCCGCATGTGGCCTGCAGGCTGTGGATTGGACAATCTAGCTCTAAAGCTTCAGCAGTCAAGACAGTGTGGCATTGGTGAAAGGACAGACAAATCAACAGAACACAACAGAGGTACACACAAAAGTAGACAAACGATTTGTGACAAGGCTGGACAAGGTAATTCCATGGAGAAATGACAGTCTTTTCAATAAATGACACTGGAACAATTGAAAAATCCTATACAAAAACATAAACCTCAATCCATATGTCACACCTTATGCATAAATTAACTCAAAACAGACCAGAAAAAAATGCTAAAACTATAAACCTTCTATAAGAAAGCATAGTAGAAAATTTTCATGACTTTGATTTAGATGAAGAGTTTTTATATGCAACTTCAAACTATGACTCGTAAAAGAAAACATCGATAAATTAGACTTTATTAAAATGTGAAACTTTTGCTCTGCAAAAGATACAAATTGGAGAATGAAACAAGACACACACTAAAAAACAATATTTTCAAATCACATTTCTGAAAGAGGACTTTCATCCTCCAAGACTATATAAAGAGTTCCTAAAATTCAGCAATAAGAAATAATTCAGTTTTTAAAAATGGGCAATAGACTCTTTAACAAAGAAGATATACGGGTGACAAGCATATGAAAAAATCCTCAACAGTATTAGTCATTTGGGAAGTGCAAATTTAAACCACAATAAGATACCAGATATGTCTACTAGATAGAAATGTATCTATCTATTAGAAAAACACACCAACAATCTCAAGAGTTGGCAAAGATATAGGAACTGAAACTGGTGCTCTCTTATCTTGCTGATATAATGCAAAATAGTGAAATCATTGTAGAAAATATATTATCAGTTTTTTATGGATTAAACACATACTTACCATGTGACCCAGCAATCCCATTTCTAGGTATTTGCCTAGGAAAAACAAAAATGTATGTTTACACAAAAACCTGCAATATATGAATAGTCATAACCATTTTATTCACAATTACCAATAACTAAAGCAATCCAGATGTCCTTCAATCTATGAATGGATAAACAAACTATGATAAATCAAACAATGACAGATTGTGATCAAATTCTGGGAGGGGGAGACATAAATCATTCAACCTTTCACTGTTTAGCATAGTGTTAGCTGTATGTTTGCGCTTCATAGATATCCTTTCTCAGGTTAAGGAAATTATCTTCTATTTTTAGCTTTTGCCGAGTTTTATTTTTATCATGAATGAATAAACTGAATTCACTCATTGAATTGAATTGAGTTGAATTTCGTCAAATCCTTTTCCTGCATTCATTGAGATGATTAATGCATTTTTTTTCTTTAGTCTGTTAACATGGTGAATCATATTGATCAATTTTGGATGGCTGAATCAGCCTTATATTCCTGGGATAAACCCTGCTTTGACCGTGATGTAGTATTTCCATATATTGCTGGATTCACATTGCTAATATTTTGTTAAGGATTGTTGCATCTATGATAATGAGAGGTATTTGTCTCCAGTTTTCCTTAATGTTTTTGTCTGGTTTTGTAATTAGGGCAAATACTGGTCTCATAAAACAAGTTGGAAAGTATACTTCTATTTTCTGGAAAAGGTTGTGTTAGAACTGACAGTATTTTTTTTTTTCCTTAAATGGTGGTAGAATTCACCAGGGAAACCATCTGGGCCTGGGATTTTATTTGATGGAAGGTTTTTAAATACAAATTCAATTTTTTAAGAGATACTGAACTGAGTATTCAAATTATATTTCTTCTTCACTTGATTATGTGTTTCTTCTTGAGGTTTGTGTCTTTCAAGAAATTGCTCCATTTCATCTAAATTGTAGAGGTTATAGACACAGTGTTGTTCATGTAGTGTTAGTATCTTTTAGTGTCTCTGGTAATGTGTCCTCTTTCGTTCCTGATGTTGATAATTTCTGTTTTCTCAGCATCTCAGAATCAGTGCTATTTATCTTTTCAAAGAACCAGCTGTATTAGTCCATTATAAAGAAACTGAGGCTGGGTAGTTTCTAAAGAAAAGAGGTTCAATTGACTCACAGTTCCACCGGCTGTACAGAAAGCATGGTTGGGGAGGCTTCCGGAAACTTACAATCATGGCAGAAGACAAAGAGGAAGCAAGCACATCTTCACATTGCTGGCAGAAGGGAGAGAGAGCAAAGGGGGAAGTGCTACACACTTTCAAAAAAACAGATCTCCTGAGAACCCCATCACGAGGACAGCAAAGGGGAAGTCTGCCCCCATGGTTCAGTCACCTCCCACCAGGCTCCTCTTCCAACACTGAAGATTACACTTCAACATGAGATTTGGGTGGGAACACAGAGCCAAGCCACATCACCAGCTTTTGTGTTTTGTTTTCTCTATTGTTTTTCTGTTTTCAATTTTATTGAGTTTAACTTATAACTATTATTTTCCTACTTCTGCTTGTTTTAGGCTTTAACTTGCTCTTCTTTCTGTAGTTTCTAAGTGTGGAGGTTTGATGACCAATCTGAGACACTTATTTTCCAATATAAGCATTTCATGCTATAAAATTCTCACTAAGCGTTGCCATAACTGCATCATACACATTTGATAAAAATATCTTTTTATTTTAATTCAGTTTAAAACATTTAAAAACTTCCTTTGAGATGTCGTCTTTGGCTCATGAGTTTTTTAGAAATATGATGTTTAGTTTCTAAATATTTCAGAATTTTCAAGAATATTTTCTGTTATTGAATTCTACTTTAATTATAACATGAAAATACTCTCCATATGATTTCTATTTTTTTAATGTGTTAAAGTTTTCTTAGGGCCCAGAATGTGATCTATCCTAATAAATGCCAATGTGCACGTGGAAAAAAATATGTATTCTGCTGTCAGGTGGAGAGGTCTATAAACGTCAACTAGGTCAAGTCAGTTGAAAGTGTTGTGGAGGTCTTCATTATCTGTACTGATTTTCTGCCTACTTGTTCTCTCAGTTCCTGATGGAGGAATTTTTAAGTCTCCAACCATAATTGTAGATTTGTCTATTTTCCTTTCCATTTCTAGCAGCTTTTGTTCCATGTATTTTGAAGCTCTCTAGTTCAGTGCCCACACCTCTAGGGTTGCCACGTGTTCTTGGAGACTTGACCATTTTATTGCTAAGTAATGTCTCTCTTTCTTTCTGACAATATTTTTGTTCAAATGTCTACTTTTGCTGATATTCCAGCTTTTTTGGTTAATATTTGCACCATGTATATTTTCAACCTTTTCCATTTAACTTATCATACCTTAGTATTTGAAATGAGTCTCTTTTAAGCAGCATAAACTTCAGTCTTACATTTTCATCCAATCTGATACTCACTGTCTTTAAATTGGTGTGTTTAAACTATTCACGTGTAATGTAATTATTGATATGCTTAGATTAAAATGATCATGTTTCTACTTGTTTTCTATTTATTCTTTGAGTTTTCTTTTTTTTTTTTTTTTTTGTTTTTTTGCCTCATTTCCTGCTGTCTCAGATTAATTGGGGATTTTTTATTACCCATTTTATCCTCACTATGGAGTCATTATTCGTATCTGTTTTTTTCCTTGAAAAGCATTTGTTAGCATTTAATGAACCTCCCTCCCTGTGACTTCAAGCTACAAGGCCCGCCACACTCACACCCCTAATCTTCTCCTCAGCAATTCTGCTGAAGCATTTGACCTTCATAATGACAGGCTGCTTTAGGATTCTTCCCTTACCTGGAACTTTGTAGAAGCCTGGCCACACCACATCAATGATGGAACCAATTCCTGTCTTGGTTTTGGCAGCATTTACCCATGTCTGCTCACTGACCAAGGTCCACAATTTATCAAAGTTTACAGTTAGGCAGTCATTTGGGCAAAGCTCTGGTTCCTCTTCAAGTGGTAATGCCTCATACCAAGTTTCCCAAAGGAACCTGGGTGAGATTTGTGGAAGCTGATCTTGTGGTGGTGCATGATCCCAGCAGGATCCTGGCCCCTCAGGTAATTTGCTTGTCGATGCAGCAAGTGACTTATGTGGCCCCAAAGATTCCAAAACTTCCTCAGTCTGGATGGCATATCAGTGGCCAAGATGAAAGGACATAACTGTTTTTCCAAAATTTTGGTGGTTGCCCTAGTGTTTACAGTGTACACCTTTAATAATCAGAGTCTATCTTTGAATAATATGATGTTACTTTGCTTGTAATATAAAGACCTTACAATAACACAGGCAGCCCTGGATTCAACCAACTACAAAAGGAAAATATTTAAACTGATAACAATAAGAAATAGCAATATAACAATAAAAATGATTCAAAAAATACAGTATAACAACTAGTTACACAGCATTTACATTATATTCATTACAATAATCCAGAGAAAATTTAAAGTATATGGAAAGATATGCATAGGTTATATGCAAATACTATGCCATTTTATATAAGAAACATGAGCATCAGTGGATTTTGGTATCCCGAAGGGTCCTGGAACCAATTTCCTAAGGATACTGAAGGTCGACTCTATATAATTTTTCTCTCTCATCATTTGTGCTATTTTTGTCATATATTTTGCTTTTGTACATTCTATAAACATATAATTTATTGTTACTATTTTTGCTCTAGGTAATTCTCTTTTAGAAAAATTAAAAATAAGAAAAATTATTTTAACTTCATTTATTCTATTTCCAGTTTTCCTTATTTTTTATGAAGATCCAAGTTTCTGTCTGGCACCATACTTTTTCTTGCCTCAAGACTTCCTTTAACATTTCTTTTAGTGTAGATCTGTTGACAATGCAGTCTCAATTTTTGTTTGCCTAAAAAAAGACTTCATTCTTCTTCTCTTTTTGGTGGGGGAGGGGACAGAGTCTTGTTCTGTCACCCAGGCTGGAGTGCAATGGCGCAATCTTGGCTCACTGCAACCTCCACCGCCTGGATTCAAGTGATTCTCGTGCCTCAGCCTCCTGAGTAGCTGAAAATACAGACACGTGCCACCATGCCTGGCTGATTTTTGTATTTTTCGCAGAGACGGGGTTTCACCATGTTGGCCACTCTGGTCTCCAACTCCTGACCTCAAGTGATCTGCCCACCTTGGCCTCCCAAAGTGCTGGAATTACAGGGGCGGGCCACCGTGCCCAGCCTCTTCTTCATTTTTGAATGATATTTTACTTCTATGTACAATTCTGGGTTGACAGATTTTTTTTTCTTTAACCATGTTAAAGATGTCTTCTGGCTTACATAACTTCTGATAGTATTATTCAATAACAATATGTAAACAAGCATAATTCTTATATTTGTTTCCTGGTATGTAATGTGTCTTTTTTTCTCTTCTTGCCTTCAGGATCTTCTTTTTGTCTTGGCAGAAATTTAAATATGACATGCCTAGGTGTATAGGTTTTTAGTAGGTTTTTGTTGTTGTTATTTCCGTTGATTGGTTTTTTGTTGTATTTTATTTCATGTTATATTTCTCTTGCTTGGCATTCCCTGAGTTTCTTGGTTATGTGGTTTGGTATCTGTCATTAATTTTGAAAAATTATCAGCAATTTCTTCTTCAAATATTTCTTTGCCCCTTTCTCCCTCTTTTTTCCTTCTGAAATTCCAATACATGTGCATTACATCAGTGGATGTTGTCCCACAGCTCTTGGATTCTCTGTCCTGTCCTTTTAACTCTTTTTTCATTTGTCTTTTAATCAATGTAATTTCTAATTATCTCTCTTTAAGTTCTCCGATTCTTTCTTTGGCTGTGTTGAATCTACTGGTAAGTTTGTCAAAGGCATGAAGCTCAACGGTCAAGGTGACCACAACCATGCAGTGACTGCTGTGTTCTTGCTTCCTCAGAGGAGGGGAGTTGTCTCGTTGGCTGCTCACCTCCCAAGGCACAGAAACTTTGGCCCAGCACTCCTCTGGTCAGGTGCAACCCGCTGCATGTGTACTATCCAGCTAGGCCCATGTGGCCTCACTTCATGCACTTAGGGTATAGGGGATTGGTGCAACTCTGTTGAGGCTCCTGCTGTGAGCTGTGCAGGAACTAATAAACTACCATGCTCTGACCCCACGTGTCTGTGTCTACTTTTGGCACCTGTGAGTAGTGGCAGGTTAATTCCAGCCACCTTCTATGGGGTATAGCTCTTCCTGACAGGTATATATTACTTTGTTTACTTTTATTTTGTCTTTCTTCTACCAGAATATAAACCACAAAAGTGCTTAAATCTGTGTGACCTACTGTGTGCAATATGTTCTACTAGATGAGACAAAAGAAGTGACAGATTGAATGTCTGCCTCCGATGCTATGATTCTGTGAGAAAGAAAGGAGAAACATCTCAAACCATAAAGACCCAGTCATTCACTTGCATTATCATGAATTATCATGATGTTAATCATGTGTTAATCAGGCCGGGCGTGGTGGTTCACGCCTGTAATCCCAGCACTCTGGAAGGCCAAGGCAGGCGGATCACTTGAGGTCAGGAGTTTGAGACCAGCCTGGTCAACATGGTGGAACACCATCTCTACTAAAACTAAAAAAATTACCCGGGTGTGATGGTGGGCATCTGTAGTCCCAGCTACTTGGGAGGCTGAGGCAGGAGACTCTCTTGAACCTGGGAGGCAGAGGTTGCAGTTAGCCAAGATTGTACCATTGCACTGCAGCCTGGGCAACAGAGTGAGGCACAATCTCAGAGCAACAACAACAAAAATACGTGTTAATCAATTGTTTATGTTATCAAGGCTTCCGGTCAACAGTAGGTTAGTAGTAGTTAAGTTTTTGGGGATTCAAAGGTTATATGTGAATTTTCAACTGTGCAGGAGTGGGTCAGAATGGCAGTTGACACTTCTTTTATATATAAAAGAAGTTTTTCTTTATATACATATATATATGTACACACACACACAATTATGGAGAGAGTAAGAAGACAGAGTACATAAAAGTCATCATTTAACCCAATCCATCGTAGTGAATTAGTTTTTCCATCTAAATGGATTTTTCAGCCAGCTTCAAATATCAAAATACTTTTAGTTAAATCCATTTTGAATGGGATTATTTCCAAAATGAGATAATCCCTATAAAGCAGGTAGCATAGACCCTGGATAAGCATCACATAGCACTTTAAGTGATATCACACTTGAGCTCACTGCAACAGCAACAGGAAGTGGCTACAAAATTGTATGTGGATTACCAACTGTGGAGAGGTGTCAGTGCCCCTAGTCCCTGCATTTAAGATCAACTGTGCTAAAGGGAACAACTAGAATCAACGCTGTGAAACTTGATTAGAATTGAAAGTATTGGTAAGAACCCATGGTTTTCAACGTATTTTAATACAGAAATATAGATGAATGTATGCATGCATGTGTGCGTATTTACGTATAGAACTGCTCTGTATTGAACTGCTCTGTTCACCGAGGAAACCTGTGAGCGATGAAAACCCCAGCAGTCATACACTCACCTATCACAATGAGCACCCAAGACCTTCATTTTTAGATATTATTCTCTCCTCAAAAGAAATCAGGTTTTCTAAGAAAAATGGTTGACTCCAAGCCTGAAGCACAGAAAATATAAGCTCGGAGCATCTTGTACCAGAAAGTAAAAAGTGCTCAAGGAATAAGGGAGACAGGACACAAAGGATTGATAAAACACCCAAATTAAAGGGAACGACCTCTGTGTTTGAGGCTAACAAGAATCTACATGTCAGCAAAGAGAACAGAGGTGTCTAGGAATCATTTCCAGAAATACCCCCTCCTCCAGTTGGCTTTGAGTGAAAGGCTCTGATGAGACCAGTGCCTCCCAAATGTCGCTGGACAGTAACCAACTGCAGGACAGTCATGGCGTCAGATGCATGGACTCAGGGCTGGAGGCACAGGGTGAAATCTCTGCAGACAGTCCTTCATCCTCTTCTGCTGGGATACTTCCAAAGCCAGCAGATCACTCCCTTGTAAAGCACACTGCTGTGTTCTGTTACTGGGGAGTCCTAATTACATTTACGCCTCTTCTAATACCTCTCGGTTTTTACCCATCGTTCCCATTGAACAAGGTCTTTTTACTTCGTAGCAAAATGCCATCGCTCGATTTCTGTAGAAATGATGCCTACGTTATAGAAATTCAAACAATAGGCCGGGCGTGGTGGCTCATGCCTGTAATCCCAGCACTTTGGGAAGCCAGGCAGGCAGATCACAAGGTCAGAAGTTCAAGACCAACCTGGCCAATATGGCGAAACCTGGTCTCTACTAAAACAATAATACAAAAATTAGCCAGGCATGGTGGCAGACGCCTGTAGTCCCAGCTACTCGGGAGGCTGAGGCAGGAGAATTGCTTGAACCCGAGCGGCAGAGGTTGCAGTGAGCCGAGATCATGCCACTGCACTCCAGCCTGGGTGACAGAGCAAGACTCCATCTCAAAAAAAAAGAAAAAAAAGAAATTCAAACAATAATATGAATTTTAACTCACCTTAAATGTTACCATCCAGAAAAAACCTTTATAAATATTTAGCAAAGATCCTTATACAAATCTTTCGGCCGGCTGTGGTGGCTCACACCTGTAATCCCAGCACTTTGGGAGGCCGAGGCAGGCAGATCATGAGGTCAGGAGTTTGAGACCAGCCTGACCAACATAGTGAAACTCTGTCTCTACTAAAAATACAAAAATTAGCTGGGCATGGACGGGAGGTTGCAGTGAGCCGAGATTGTGCCACTGCACTCTAGCCTGGGCAACAGTGCGAGACTCCGTCTCAAATAAATAAAATAAATAAATAAAATCTTAAAAAATAAAAATACAAAAGTAGCCAGGTGTGGTGGCACCTGCCTGTAGTCCCAGCTACTCAAGAGGCTGAGGCAGAAGAATAGCTTGAACCCAGGAGGCAGAGGTTGCAGTGAGCTGAGACTGCACCATTGCACTCCAGCCTGGGTGACAGAGTGAGACTCCGTCTCAAAAATAAAAATAAAAATAAAAAATCTCTCAATGCAGGCCAGGCGCACTGGCTCACACCTGTAATCCCAGCACTTTGGAAGGCCGAGGCAGGCAGATCACCTGAGGTCAGGAGTTCAAGACTCGCCTGGCTAACATGGTGAAACCCCGCCTCTACTAAAAACACAAAAATTAGCTGGATGTGGTGGCAGATGCCTGTAATCCCAGCTACTTGGGAGGCTGAGACATGAGAATTGCTTGAACCTGGGAGGCAGAGGTTGCAGTGAACCAAGATCACGCTATTGCACTCCAGCGTGGGCAACAAGAGCGAAACTTCATCTCAAAACAAACAAACAAACAAAAAAATACAAAAAAAGCAAAACTCTCAATGCTTACCTACACATAGAAAAAAATAATTATACCAAAATGAGATATCACAATTCTACTTTTAAATTTTAATTTGAACCTTATTATCAAAAAACTTTTATGGAAGTACAGCATACATACATACTACCAGTTTAGGAACAAATTAAAATTGCAAATGCAATAATTATCACAAAATGGCTTTCTCTGCTCACGCACAGTGTGGTGGCAGCAGGTGCAGCTTTGAGATGCAGAATGATGCTGGTGAGTTTGTGGACCTGTATGTGCCATGGAAATGATCCAATAGCAACTGCAACATCAATGCCAAGGACCACGAATCCATCCAGATGAACAGGGTCAAGGTTGACAAGGTAGCAGGCAAGTTTAACTGCCATAAAATCTATGCTATCTGCAGGATAGGTAAGTCACATGACTCCATTCTCCAATTGGCCAAGGCCGACAGATTGTATTAAAGAACTTTTGACTGAAGAGAATCATGGATGTGGAATATTTGTCATAAATAAATAGTGAAAGCCTAAAAGAGGCCAGGCACAGTGGCTTACGCCTGTAATCCCAGGCACTTTGGGAGGCCAAGGCAGGTGGATCACCTGAGGTCAGGAGTTCAAGACCAGCCTGACCAAAACATGGCAAAATCCCGTCTCTACTAAAAATACAAAAATTAGCCAGACATGGTGGCAGATGCCTGTAACCCCAGCTACCCGGGAGGCTGAGGCAAGGGAATCACTTGAACCCAGGAGGTGGAGGTTGCAGTGAACCAAAGGTGTCACCATTGTATTCCAGCCTGGGCAACAGAGACTCCGTCTCAAGTAAACAAACAAACAAACCTAAAACAAAATTACTGCAAAATAAATACATCTGTACAACCTTCACTTAGGTCAACAGAACATTACCTGCATCCCAAAAGTTTCCCTTCTGTCCTCGACAAAGCAAAAGTCCTCCTAATCATGATTCGCTCCTTCTTCCCCTACATATTGCTGCCCAGACTTCTTTTTTTTTTTTTTTTTTTTTCCTTGAGATGGAGTCTTTCTCTGTTGCCCAGTCTGGAGTGCAGTGGCACCACCTCAGCTCACTGCAACCTCCGCCTCCCAGGTTCAAGCAATTCTCCTGCCTCATCCTCCCAAGTAGCTGGGATTAGAGGCGCAAGCCACCACACCCAGCTTTTATATATATATATATATATATATTTTTTTTTTTTTTTTGCATTTTTAGTAGATACGGGGTTTTACCATGTTGCCCAGGCTGGTCTCAAACTCGTGACCTCATGATCCGCCTGCCTCAGCCTCCCAAAATGCTGAGATTACAGGCATGAGCCACTGCGCCCAGTCCCAGACTTCTAAAAGCATAGATTCCTTTCATCTTTTCATTTTCACTTTTTATAAAAGGAATTAAGTATTATTCTGTTTGGCTTCTTTGGCTCAAAATTGTCTTTGTGAGAATTATCGATAACATTTCACATACTGTTCATTTTGGTTGCTATGTAATATTCCATTTTTGCCACAATTTATGCATTCAACTGCCAGTGAGTATTCAGATTATTTCAGTTTGGGGCTTTTCTATATAATGCTGCTGTGCATATTCCTGTCCATGTTTTGGTATACATATGTATACATTTGTTAGATATTACTCTAATAGAATTGTTACCCAGGAGTAGAATTTTTGGGTCATAAAGAATGTATACACTCAACTTTAATCAGAAAAGGTCAAACAGCCTGGTGTGATGCCATATGCCTGTAGTCCCAGTCACTCAGGAGGCTGAGGCAAGAGGATAGCTTGAGCCCAGATTAGCCTGGACAACACTGTGAGACCCTGAAGAAAGAAAGGACAAAAGGAAGGAAGGAAGGAAGGAAGGAAAGAAAGGGGGGCAGGGAGGGAGGGAGGGAGAGAAGGAAGGAAGGAAGGAAGGAAGAAAGGAAGGAAGGAAGGAAGGAAGGAAGGAAGGAAGGAAGGAAGGAAGGAAGGAAGGAAGGGACGGAGGGAGGGAGGGAGGGAGGGAGGGGAAAGAGAGAGGAAGGGGAGTGGGGAAGGGAAGGGGAAGGGGAAGGGGAGGGCAGGACCAGTTTTCCCAGATAGGTGTATGCGTTTACCCGGTTACCAACAATGCATGAGAGCTCCAGGGATCTCCATTGTCTACACTTAATATTTCAGGGTTTTTTCCCCTTCATTTTGGCTATTCTGAGTGTGATGCCATAGCTTCTTGTGGTTTTAATATGTATTTCTCTGACGACTAATGAGGTTGAGCACCTTTCCTTGTATTTATTGACCAGTTGAGCTACTATCTGTTTTGCGAAGTGCCTGTTCAAATCTTTTACCCAATTTATTTCTACTGGGTAGGTTTGCCTTTTACTCACTGGCTTATTAGGATTATGTTGCAAATACCTTTCACATCCTATTGGCTTCTCCCTGAACTCCTTTAATGTTGTTTCTTGATGACAGCTTTTTATTTTACTATTAGTGCCTATGTCGTATTTTAACCAATGAATATTGAAGATAATTGTGCTTAAATTTAACAAATCCCCACCCCTCCCCCCAACCCAGTCACACAAAAGAAACTAAAGTAAAATGAAAGAAATGGCTGAATTTCAGAGAAATATTTTCTCATCACCAAAAAATACTAGTGGTCCCAGGTACTTGGGAGGGTGAGGCATGAGGATTGCTTGAGCTCAGTAGTTCGAGATCGGTCTAGGCAACATGGCAAGACCTCGTCTCTACAAAAAAGAAAAAAAAAAAAAAATTAACCGAGCATGATAGCACATATCTGTAGTTCCAGCTACCTGGGAAGCTGAGGTGGGAAGATTTCTTGAGCCCAGAAGGTTGTGAGGCTGCAGTGACCTATGATTGTGCTGCTGCACTCCATCCTTGGTGACAAAATGAGACCCCGTGTCAAAACAACAAAAACAAGAAAAAAGAAAAAAAATACTGGTTTGTAAAATAACCTGCTAAACTTAAGGGTTTATGGAAAATATTAATAAGTAGCAATTATTCTAAAATGTGTTTTAATTACAGACGGTATCTACTAACTCCTTGTTATGAATAAGGAAATTGACATTCTTGCATTTCCTCTTCCCTCCTCTCCTCAGCCCCCTGAGTTTGCTAGCTTTCTACTGTCAAGATTTACATTTTATTCTGAAACCACAATTTCTTCCATAGTCTAGCTTTAACTATTTGCTTACATGGAGTCATCTCTCTTACTTTCCCCATGGCTTCTCCCTGACTTCATTTCTTATTTTGCTTCATCTCTTGGTTGGCCAGACTTCATTTTCAACTACTTTTTTTCTTTTAGAGACAGGGTCTCTCTTTGTTGCAGAGGCTGGAGTGCAATGATGCAATCAGCTCACTGCAGCCTTGAACTTCTGGGCTCACAGGACCCTCCCACCTCAGCCTCGTGGTAAGCTGGGACCACAGGCATGTGCCACCATGCCCAGTTAACTTTTTATTTTTACTTTTTGTAGAGACAGGATCTTACTATGTTCAGCTACATTTTGAAAGAGCCCTGGGTGCTGTCTCCCTCTGATCTTGGAGAATGTTTGTCTGTCACCTTTATGCTTGAAGGACAGCTTGGCAAAGTGCTCGGGCCGGGATTACAGGCGAGGTCATCTCTATGCCTCCCACCATCAACAAGGAAACCAGCCTTCTGGCTTGCAAGCCCCGTGAGTACGAATTAATTTCCCACAGACACCTTCCTTCTTGGTATACTAACAGCTCCACTTTCTGAATCAAATCCGCAGAGGCAAGACCCTGAGCAGAGATAGAAACCGTGGCAACCTCAGTGGTAGCCCAGGTGTCCCTTTTTCTGCCTTCCTCACCCTGCCTCTCTGCTGAGGGTCAGTCTGTTAGACAACTGTGGAGCCAAATAGCCCCAGGCAGTCCCAGCCCCAGAGCACACTCCCATCCCCACCCCGGGGTGTGTCTGGGAGGTCCGGAGAGCTGTTGTGAGGTTCCACCTCGACGTGGACTGTTTGGTTCCTATAAGAACAGAGGGGGCATATGGACCAGTGAGATCACCATAGCCGGTGAGGAAGACTGGATCTATGGACCCATGCTGTCCACACGTTCATTCCTCCAACAGATACCGGCATGCAAGGTGGCTCCTCGTAATATCCATCAGTCTTGCTTTGTGTGTGAAGTGCTTACAAGAAGCCTTTCCCAACCAGCTGGTGGGATCAGAGCCAGACGGCCCCCATGCCCTTCCCTCTACCAGTCCCAAGCCCAAGCACTGGGAGAAGCCCTTGCTTTTTACTGACTTCCACGTCCACCCACATGCCCTGGAAGGTGTGGGTGAGCCTGGGAGCCAGGCTCTCCGTTAGCACCTCCATTGCCCTTTTAAGGGCAGCGTTTCCCAGTGGCCGTCTCCACTGTCACAACAGAAGGGCTCTCGGGCCCTCCGTCTCAGTAAGTAATTTTGCAAAGTGCCCCGTAATTGTCCTGAATGCAGAAGCCGGATGTATCTGACAGTGCAGACACATTGAACGCACCCATCCCTGGGGCAGGCTGTTTAGTGTTGTCGAGCAAACTATTTCCCAATTCAGCACTGCCAGGTAGAACGGCCAGCTTTGTGTGTACCCTGAGATGACTGAGGCAGAGCAGACACAGCGAAGCTGGAAGACCACCACGGGGCAGCCACCAACCATGGGCTAGGAAACTTTCTCCCTGAAATAAGGAGGCAAACCAGAAATTAACAACGCAAGTGCTTTGCAAACTGACGCAGCAGACCGGATAGCCCAGTGTGAATTTTGAAAAGTTGAGTCCTTTGTGAGCTCTGCCACGCCCAGCATCAGAGGCTGCTCTGGAACACGCTCTTAGGCAATCTTCTTGAGAGAGGGTAATGGGTTTCTCTTTGGTGTCTGTCCATCCATCCAGCCATCATCTATTTCTGGATACGGCACCACTTTTGAAGGTAGACAGGGCCATCCTGGTGTGAGATTTGAATTTGAGAAAAAAATGTAGTCTTTTTCCGAAGCTGGGGTGTCATGTCTGAGGTTTTCCACCTTTGCCCCACACCTCCCTAAATGACAACTTCTCCATGTTCAGAGGTTTGACACCCGATGGGTAGATGGGCCTTTGCTCCCTTTGCTTGGTTGGAGCCCTCTCGTCAGCACCTCCTCCTGTCTCCTGCGGGAGTTCGCTTGGCATCGCTTCTTCTGAGCACCTTTCCCTGCCTCCCAGGCAGAACTGGAAGCTCCTCCCCTCTCTTTTGTCACCAGACAGCCAGGAGTCGGTGGGGGCTCCCCACCCTTCAGACCTGGATTGGACCAATTCAGATCCCACCACCCAGCTTCTCAGACTGGAGTCAGTGTCCTGCCCGACGTTTCTCTGAATTTGGGGGGTAGAAGGCTTGTGTTCTCAAGGTCGCCTTTGTGCCAATTTTCAGCCTGGGTCAAGCTGTTCTTTATCTCTATCCATGGCTTTTCCTTGACCTCTGCCGCCGCATGCACCCAGCAGAGCCCCTTCTCTTTGATCACTGCTTCCGTGGTAACAGTGAACAGAATTCTGCTGGGAGCCACAGAATGTTTACTGAAGCTTTATGAGTCACCGGAGGTACTTTTAAAAGCAAAGCACTTAAAAATCCATATCACTCTTCAAAGCGGCCCTCCAGCCAGGCTTTCTCGCAGCTGGGCCACCTGTGCACGTCCTGCCTTCTCTTCGCCTCTCTTTCAGGAACTCCAACCACCAATCCCTGTCTCTGACAACATCCATGCCCTCATGAACCAAATTGCCGTGCTGCAGAAGTTTATCAAGATCTTTCCTAAATAAAGCCAGTGCCTTCCTGATGAAGAACTCCGAGGTCAACTGTTGAGATGATACCGTTTTTTGTTTGTTTCTGTATCTCGCTCTAAACCAGGCTGGACTCCCACTGAAGGCAGAGACCTCAGCTTTGGATTTCCATATCCCCGGTTCCTGGCAAGGGGATTTGTAGGCGCTCAAGAGGTCCAGCTGTCACAAGAGTGAATGCCTGTGACCAGAGGGGAGTGAAACGGGCATCAGGCAGTACACCTGCCGTGGCTCCCGCAGCAGGGGGGTCGCACCCTGCCGCCTGTTGCTAGGAGATGATGGGCTTCGGAAGGATGTGCAGGGTTGCTTAGCAACACCTCCCCACTGTTCCATCACTCAGAATGGACAGCACCAAGCAATTCTTACAGCAAGAGTCTTTTGACCTATTTCAGCTAAAAGCAGGAAATATCTTTCTGTCTCACCTCAGATTACATAATTTTTTAAAGGATCACAAGGGAAAAAAATATGGAGGATCCCTGATATTCACACCCAAGACCTACTTTGTTGTTAGCAGGTTAACTGTGTATCAGAGGGACACTGGGAGAATTGCCAAGAGTTCACAGCCTGCCTTCTGCTCCCTGCAGGGACCCTTCACTTAGCTGTAGCCGGCTATCCACTGGGCCTGGGGTGCTCCCTGCATCCCTCCTGCATGCTGGCGTGGCCCTACCGGGGATCGCAAAGCCCAGCTGGTCACCAAGGACAGAGGTGCTCTCTCAATGTGGCTGATGTTTCTCTAATCAGCTTAGCCCAGAAAGAACATTTGGATTCATTGCCCATCTGTAACGCAGAAAACCTTTGTATGAACTTAAGTTCCTTGAGGTATTTGCACTGAAAAAGGCACACGTGAATTTAAGCTCCGTGACTGTTTTTCCTTCCCTTCTGGTTCCTACTAACTTCTACACGGGAGAGGGTTCGCAGGGCGTGGGGTGTCCAGGCTGCACGAGTGGCTGAAGAAGAGCTCCCTGCTAGTCTCTGTGGGTACAGGGAAGGCCCCATGTGGCCGTAGAGCCTTTGGAAGCTCAGCCCGCTGAGGGCGGTGCTCCCCAGGTTCCACTGAAGCTGAACAGCACTAGAGCTACGAATGCAGGAAGGAGGCGCTGCCCACACCCTGAGCTCTCAGTCTGGCTGGGAAGCCAACAGTAGCTGTGTCCTATAAATGCACCTCGCACACTGGACAACACTGTAGCTCATGCTTGAATGAAGGTTCTCTAACAGGAGTGTTTCCTCCGGAAGGCACATCACAGCCTTCCTGCACTTAGGAACAATTAGACAGCGCTTCAGCACTACACCTGGGGACCACGTTAAACAGTACAATCACCACCCAAAAGCACAAAATGCAAAAGATGTGGCACTAAATGGACCAAGAAAAGACCCTGTGTGTAGAGAACAAGAGGCAGAGCCTTGCCTTGTTTGACCTCGGCAGGGAACTGCATGTCAGGCAACTCACATTTTTCACAGCTTTGCACATGTCTGCAAATGACCACAGAAGCACCACGAGTACTCAGTTTTGAGGTTACGAATGCTTTTTAGAGAGTAGGTGACTGTGGCCAAGCGCGATGGCTCACAACTGTAATCCCAGCACTTTGGGAGGCCGAGGCGGGTGGATCATGAGGTCAGGAGTTCAAGACTAGCCTGGCCAAAATGGTGAAACCCCCTTCTAGATTAAAAATACAAAAAATTAGCTGGGCATGGTTGCAGACGCCTGTAATCCCAGATACTCAGGAGGCTGAGGCAGAGAATTGCTTGAACCCAGGAGGCTGAGGCTGCAGTGAGCCGAGATTGTGGCACTGCACTTCAGCCTGAGAGACAGAGTGAGACTCTTTCAAAAAAAAAAAAAAAAAAGAGAGAGTAGGTGACTTTGCAAATGTGGATTTCGTGACTAATGTGGATAGACTATATGTATGTATTTATGTATGTGTGTACATATACAGCATTGTCTATGAAAGTTGAACATGTACACACATACATTTATATGCATATGTATGTATTTAAAAAGTAAAACTTAAATGCATTTACACCCACCTGCTCCAGGATGGATGAGGAGGCACGACCCTAAGCCTCCCCTCAGTGCTGCCTTTTCCAGCTGCCTGCAGCAATCTCTGGTTACTTGGCTTCAAGGCTCCTTGGAGTAGACATTTCCAAACCCCACACTGCCTCAATCAGACCATCCTTGCTTATATAGCAATTCCCAGAGGACCTTGTTACAAATGGGTCCTAACTCCATTCCTGACCTACTCAAGCAGAATCCAAGGGAGGAAAGGCTGGAGCCTTGACATGTGAATGTGTACTTAACACGGTTTACAAAGCTCACAATTCAAGTTTGAGAATCACTGTGAATAAGTTCCCAGCCAGCTGGAGAAATCAGCGGCTGACACTGTTTGAACCTGGGACAAGAGGCAAATCACCAGTGTGGACCACCCTGCCCCTCTTGTGAGCAGATGAAATCACTCAACAGCGTTGTATGCTTCGTGAAAGACCGTGGGCAGTTTCATTTAAAGCTGGGTAACCTAGAGAGAAAAAAATAAATAAATAAAAATAAAATAAAAGAATTGTGTGTGCTTAATGAGAGGAAAAAAAATAATTAAGCTGGGAACCCAGGGAAAGTTATGTAACATCCCTGTGTCTCATGTGTAAAGTGAAAGTAATAGTAGTTATCTCTTAAGGTTGTCAAAAATGTTAAAAATGTGTGTTGAGTAGCACTTCCCACGTAGAAACAGTTAACAACCACTTATTATTATCACCATCGCCTGTTGTCCCCTGGACCTGAGCTGACCCCAGAGGCATGCTCTTTCCTCATGCTCACTTTCTCAGCCACCAGAATCTCACCTTTTTTCAGACCTTTCCTGTTTCAGTCTGGATGTTTCTTTTTCAAATGATTACTTTGTAAAAAAAAAAGTATTTAATAGAAAAGTAGGACTGTGCACCCACCTGGATGGCTACTACAAAAACGACAGCACCCGGTGTTGGCAAGGACACAGAGCAACTGGGATTTGGGGCTTTGCTGCTGGAAATGTAAATTTCACTTTGTCAAACTTTTTGACATCATCTATGAAAGTTACACATTCACACACACTGACCCAGCAATTCTCCTAAATTCATAGATACATTCACTGAAAGACATGTGCAAGAATACGATTTGTAAGAATAAAAAAACTAGAAGCAAACTAAATGTCCATCAACAGCAGAA
Source organism: Theropithecus gelada (assembly GCF_003255815.1). NCBI lineage: Eukaryota > Metazoa > Chordata > Mammalia > Primates > Cercopithecidae > Theropithecus > Theropithecus gelada. The sequence goes on from NC_037681.1 coordinate 10,663,936, forward strand.
CTTGTATCCCTGCAATGGGGTGCAGTAAGCAGCTAGCGTTGTCTCACTGCAGTCTTCTCGATGCAGAGGAATCCCATGAACACATGGTTAGGTGGGAGGAGACAGACACTAAAGAATGCATGCTGAGTGGTTCAATTTATGTGAAGTTCAAAAAGAGGTAAAACTACTAATGTATGAAGTTAGGACTCCAGAGGAGGGTCTCTCAGAAGGGGTGCTTGAGACTAGAAAGGGGATACTGAGGGTTTCCAGGTTGTGCTCAGTAATGTGCTGCTTATACACATGTCTGTACCTTGTGAAAATTCTTTTTATTTGTACACTTATTCAAGTCCTTCGTTAAATTTGCATTATATTTCAGTAAAGTTCACATTAAAAAAGAAAGGCAGGAACGGGCACAGAGGCTCATGCCTGTAATCCCAGCACTTTGGGAGGCCGAGACTGGTGGATCACCTGAGGTCAGGAGTTTGAGACCAGCCTGGCCAACATGGTGAAACTCTCTCTACTAATAATACAAAAATTAGATGGGCATGGTGGTGCACGCCTGTAATCCCAGACACACAGGAGGCCAAAGCAGGAGAATTGTTTGAACCCAGGAGGCAGAGGTTGCAGTGAGCCGAGATCATGCCATTGCAATCCAGCCTGGGTGACAAGAGTGAAACTCCATCTCAAAAAATAAAAAAAGAAAAGAAAGGCAATATGAAGATGTATTGGGTTGGAGGTGGGGATAGATGTCTAAGATGGAGAACAGGCCAGGTGCGGTGCTCATGCCTGTAATCCCACCACTTTGGGAGGCCGAGGCGGGTGGATCACAAGGTCAAAAGTTCGAGACCAGCCTGACCAACATGGTGAAACCTTGTCTTTACTGAAAATACAAAAATTAGCCAGGCACGGTGGTGCATGCCTATAATCCCAGCTACTCAGGAGGCTGAGGCAGGATAATCACTTGAACCCAGGAGGCAGAGGTTGCAGTGAGTCAAGATCACGTCACTGCACTCCAGCCTGGGCAACAGAGTAAGACTCCATCTCAAAAAAAAAAAAAAAAAAAAAAAAAGATGGAAAACAATGTAGTAGTACTGAAAAATAGAGAAGGAAACTTTCAGAGGAGTTTAAGAGAATATTTTACCTTTAATGATTTTGAAAGACTAAACACAGAAACCCAAGGATTCAAAGAAAAGTGGCAAGAAGTCCCACAGCACCGAGACTGGAGAAGCCTAAGTGGGAGGCAGGGCCCTGGGTGGTCTCAGGAGACAGCAGCAGTGAGGCCCCTAGAGGTCGTTTGTGGGGTCCTGGCATCCCCTGGGAGGGCAAGCGGACCCAGCATGTCCCCACAGCCTGAGCTGTGTGTGTGCTCTTACCTGGCATTCAGCCCACAGAGTTTCATGGAGCAATTACCATGGGCCAAGAGACTCCTCCCACCAGCAGAGACCAAACCTCCCGGTAGGACTGATCTGCTGCGTTCTCTGGAGCAGAGAGGTGGCCTCTCTTCCAGCATTTCCCAGACTTACCTGTGTGATGGCATCACTGAGGCACTTGCCGTAAACACAGGTTCCTGAGCCTGTTACCTGGAGGTTCTGATCTGGTTGGTCTGAGTTGGAGTCCAGGATCCCAGGCTCTTCCTCCAACCAGATTAGTTGGGGAAACAGTGCTCTCATGCAAGGGGATATTCTTTTGAAAAAAATAAGCACATTACTGTAAATAGTGAGACAGTGCTTTGAAAATAATCCAAAATATTATCAAAATATAATTTCCTGTTGGGAAAAAGGAAAAGGGGGAGGGACCCTGACAGTGAGCCTGGCAGTAAATTTGCTGGATAGAAACACAGGATGCCCAGTTAAATATGAATCTCAGACACACAATGAATAATGTTTTAGTATAAGTATCTCCTAAATATTGTGCCGGATGTACTTATACTAAATTTCTTGTTTATCTGAAATTCAGACGTAGCTGGGTACTCTGTATTTGTAGTTGCTAGATGGGGGCTGCCTCTCCAGGAAAGGCTGAAAAGGCTTTGGAAACTTGCTCCAGCCGTCTGTGAGTGGTGAAGGGCCACAGGGAACTTCACCCAAAATATGGCTCCCTGGTATGGTATTTTGTATTAAAGGCCCTTGGGGATCAGCAGATGGTAGAAGACAGTTTTTCCCTACCTCCATGAAGACCGGACAGACCTGCCAAGGAGAAAAATTGCTCCCCAAGTATCTCTGGCCCCATCCCTTTGTTTTCATTAACTGAACTCACAGTAAGGCGTGATGGCTCACATCTGTAGTCCCAACTGTTTGGGAGGTCGAGGCAGGAAGACTGCTTGAGGCCAGGATTTCCAGACCAACCTGGGCAACATGGCAGGTTCCATCTCTATTATTTACGTACGTGTATCAAAAAACCCAATTCATATCACAGAAAGGAAGACTGAAGACTGTCAACAAGCCTGGACATTTTGTCACAAACCACCGTCTGCTCCTTGGGCCCAACTTTTTAACAGACCGTTGTATGTTCTTCAAGCTCCTGAATTTCCTTACAAATCATTACCAAACCCCCCAAATCATCCACACTTCCCCATCTCCCTTTTCCCTAAGAAGTAGGGTGTTATATTTTTCTTTTTTTGGAGACGGAGTCTTGCTCTGTCGCCCAGGCTCAAGTACAGTGGTGCAATGTTGGTTCATTGCAACCTCTGCCTCCTAAGTTCAAGTGATTCTCCTGCCTCAGCTTCCCGAGTAGCTGGGATTACAGGTGCCCACCACCAGGTCCGACTAATTTTTGTATTTTTAGGAGAGATGGGGTCTCACCATATTGGCCAGGCTGGTCTCAAACTCCTGGCTTCAGGTGGTCTGCCTGCCTCGGCCTCCCAAAGTACTGGGATTACAAGTGTGAGCCACTGCACCGAGCCTAGAAGTAGGATGTATAAGCATCTGTACCCACTAGGATGTCAGGCTGTCACTGTGATTCTCCAGTGTGCATGGTGGTGATACATTTGTATGCCTTTTCTCTTATCAATCTGCCTTTTTGTGAGTTGATTTTTCAGTGAACCTTCTGAGGGTGAAGGGGAAGCTTCCCGGCTGCAATAGCCATGGGCAGGTTGGGAACGGGATCTGAGGTAGACTGTCAGGAGGCCAAGATGATGATAGGAATATTTACTGACTATCAATAGAGCCAGGAACTTTTTTTTTTTTTTTTTTGAGATGGAGTCTTGCTCTGTCACCCAGGCTGGAGTGCAGTGGTGCGATCTCGGCTCACTGCAACCTCTGCCTCCCAGGTTCAAACAATTCTCTGCCTCAACCTCCTGAGTAGCTGGGACTACAGGCACCTGCCACTAGGCCCGGCTAATTTTTTTGTATTTTTACTAGGAATGGGGCTTCACCATCTTGGCCAGGCTGGTCTTGAACCCCAGGTGGTCTTGGTCCACCTGCCTCAGCCTCCCAAAGTGCTGGGATTACAGGCGTGAGCCACCGTGCCCAGCCAGAAATTATTGTTTAAACTGTTGACCTGAGGTTTTCCATTTCTCTCAGCAGAAAACATTGTAAATGAAAACAGCTAGTTATTCCAAGGCTGTGGCTCCCAACTTTGGCTACAAATGGAACCCACTTGACTGGGTAAATAAATAGACTAATTAATTAATGAATCAATAAAACAACCACTGATTTCTGGGTTCCACATCTAGAAATTCTAATTGTGGGAAACAGGTGCTCGGTGTTGCAAAATCAACACTGAGACAAAGGATCTCTCAGCAAGGCTAGTTTACTTTCTGCAGAAAGGGTGCTGCTCGCTAGAAGCCTTGCCACAAGAGCACACCTGAACAAAGGAGACAGGGACATTTATAATCTTTGTAACCTGACGCAATCATCCTATGGCTGTGTCCCATTTCCATTGGCTGGAACGGGACCTCACATTCTAAGCTTGACCCATCTGGCTAACAGCTTGAAACTTTTCTAAATAGGCAAAGGGGAAAGAGGACAAAGAAAAGAGGAAGCTAGTCATGAGAGGGTCAGGAGGGTTTCCAAATAAGGAATGGCATGCACTACAGTCCAGAGCTCACTTAACACTGTCCAGGCATGTCAGGTCACATCAGAGTAGCTGCACTGGAACATATATAGATATGCATAGAGCAAAGAAATGACAAGCTCTTTATGGTTTTAAGAAACTTTGAAGAACTTCTCCATTCCTTACACTGATTTAATTGATGTTTGGTGAATGAAAGGTTGATATTGTGATATAGTAAGAAATATGTATTTGGTCTTTGTCCCCATTTCCAGGAACAGAGCTCCTAAAAGCCTTGGAATGGAATTTCCTGAGTGATAAAGGTTAGAGGAATATCTTTTATTATTCACAATAAGCCTCTTTCAAACATCTGGAGGTAATGCTAATGAGCTGACCCTTGGAGGATGCGGGCTGCTTGCCCCAGCATCCTGCTTGTAGAGGGTGGGAACTTTCAGCCCTATCCCCTGGTCCTCCAAGGAGGGGAGGAGGACTGGAGACTGACTTAATCGCCTGTGGTCAAAGATCTAACCAATCATCCCTATGTAAAGAAGCCACCATAAAAAAATTGCAAACAAAGCATGTTTGAAAATTTCCAGGTTGATGACCACATTGAGGTGCTGTGAAGTTGTTGTACCCAGAGAGGGCAAGGAAGCTCTGTGGTGTCCACCCCTCACCCTTGCCCTGTCCATCTCTTCCATTTGACTGCTTCTGAACTGTATTCCTTGTAATGAACCACCAATAGTGGATAAAGTGATTTCTTGAGTTCTATAAGTCGTCCTAGCAAATTATGAAACCCAAGGAGAGGGTTGTGATTGATAGTCAGTTGGTGAGGATTGCGGGTAGCTCTTAGGATTGTGACTGGTGTCTGAAGTGAGGGCAGTCTTGTGGGACTGAGCCCTTAGCTTGTGTGGTCTGCACTAACTCTGGGTATTTAGTGTAAGAATTGCTTAATGTGAGGGAAAAAATACACATTTGGCATTAGCAGTATTGTGTGAGAGTAAAGAAAAGCAGTTTGTTTTGGTTTTAGAAATGCATTGGGGATTTTTAAAGCTGGCATGGGGTTGAGAGCATGTGCTGTAACATTGGGATATGTGAGGGAACACAGACGCTGCCTCAGAACCCCTTCCAGGCAGAGCTGGGCAAGGGTAGCTTTAAGAAAAGGTTCAAGCCATTCTCCTGCCTCAGCCTCTCCAGTAGCTGAGATTACAGGCGCCTGACACCATGCCCTGCTAATTTTTGTAGTTTTAGTAGAGACAGGTTTCACCATGTTGTCCAGGCTGGTCTCGAACTCCTGACCTCGTGATCTGCCCACCTCAGCCTCCCAAAGTTCTGGGATTACAGGCGTGAGCCACCATGCCCAGCCTGGCCTTAAATATTTTTAATCTTATTTTATTTTATTTATATGTGTATATATATATATTTTTTTGAGATAGAGTCTCGCTTTGCTGCCCAGGCAGGAGTGCAGTGGTGCGATCTCAGCTCACCGCAACCTCTGCCTCCCAGCTTCAAGTGATTCTCCTGTCTCATCCTCCTGAGTGGCTGGGACTACAGGCACCCGCAATCATGCCTGGCTAATTTTTTGTATTTTTAGTAGAGATGGGGTTTCACTGTGTTAGCCAGGTCTCCATCTCATGACCTCGTGATCCACCTACCTCGGCCTCCCAAAGTGCTGGGATTACAGGCGTGAGCCACCGCACCCGACCATATTTTATTTTAAAGAATAGGTAAATACACACGTGAACAAACATTTAAAGGTCCAAAAGGGAAAAGTAAGTTTTCCTCTCTCCTCTGCCTTTCATTTCATCTAATTACCCCCAATGCCATTACTCCTAGGTTTCTTGGTTATCCTATGATAAATATCCTATGTGCTTATGAACATTCGTGAATATATATATGTATTTTCACATAAATGGTAATATGCTATATTCACTATTCTGCATGTTGCCTTTGTCACTCACATTACATCTTGTAGCATCGTCTGTATCAGTATACATAGTCCTTCCACTTTCTTTCTTTTCTTGGAGGCAAGAAACCTTCCTCTGTTGCCCAGGCTGGAGTGCAGCGGTAGGATTTCCACTCACTGCAACCTCCCCTTCCCGTGTTCAAGCAATTCTCATGCCTTAGCCTCCCATGTAGCTGGGATTACAGGTGTGCATCACCACACCAGTCTAATTTTTGTATTTTCAGTAAAGAAGGGGTTTTACCGTGTTGGCCAGGTTGGTCTCATACTCTCACAAAGTATTGGAATTACAGGTGTGAGCCACCACAACCAACTGCCCTTTTTCATTTCTTTTCTTTTCTTTTCCTTTTTCTGAGACGGAGTCTCACTCTGTCACCCAGGCTGGAGTGCAGTGGCCAGATCTCAGCTCACTGCAAGCTCCGCCTCCTGGGTTCACGCCATTCTCCTGCCTCAGCCTCCCAAATTGCTGGGACTACAGGTGCCCGCCACCACACCCGGCTAATTTTTTGTATTTTTAGTAGAGATGGGGTTTCACCGTGTTAGCCAGGATGGTCTCGATCTCCTGACCTCGTGATCCACCTGCCTCGGTCTCCCAAAGTGCTGAGATTACAGGGGTGAGCCACCATGCCCAGCCCTTTTTCTTTTTTAATAGCTACATATTATTCCATTGTGGGGATGTGCACATGATCATTTAGCCAGGCCACCACTGATGAACTTGTGGAACAAACAGTGTTACAATGAATATGCTCATGAGTACATAGGTTTGCACTTACACCAGTATATCTAGGATAATTATTGAAGAATAGAATCCCTGGATCTAAGGGTACATATGTATATTTCAAATTTTGGAAACTATTGTCAAATTGCCTTTGTAGAGATTGTACCAGTTTACATACTCACGAGCAATATATGAAGTGTCATGCTTCTCACACCCTCAGAAACCTAGCGTGTGTTTTGATCTTGAGGCAAAAGCTGTTTGCTGAACACTCATCCTGTGCACGGCATTCTGCTGGGTGCTGGGAGCATGTGGAAGGCTGTGACAGGGAGCAGCCCTTGCCCCCCGGGCAGCCTGGTGGACCTCCCCTGCTGGGCAGAGCAGTCCCATGAGATCAGCAGCAATGTTCAAGTCAGTGAGGTTCACAGAGAGCACGTGGATTGGGGGTGTTGGTTTGCTGTGATTCTGGTTTATTTTAAATGGCTGTCAGTTTGTGGGAAGGGTTATATGAAGGTCACAAAACAAAGGAGGAAGTGGTTCAGAGGGTAAGGGAGGGACAGGGGCAGAGTGAGGACAAGAGTAGAGTAGATGAATGGTTTCTGGAGTCATCCAGTGCCGGGAGAGTGGGGAAGAGCATGGAACACAGGGAGGAGGGAGAGTTTTGGGTAAAAAAAACCCAAAAAACAAAATCTAAACCATGAGGGAAGATATGGTGTTTAAAAATGCCTGGAAAATTTCACAGAACAGTTATTTTTAGGGGGGGCTTGTAGTTAATTTCAGAAATTTTAGAATTTCCTTGTCTGCCAGCCTCCGGCTTTCATATCTCAATACCTTTTTATTTTTAGGTTTTAGGTGTTCGTCATTTTTGCTCAGTCATTTGGTGATTGAACATCGGCATCTTGGGGACCACTGGCAGTGTGTGGGGAGCTGGGAGGAGGTCCAGGAGGGCCCTGGGTTTGTGTTGAAGCAAGTTAAGCCCTGAACCAGTTGCCACTGGAAGTTCTACGGGAGGCTGGACACTTCTTAGGTGAAACTGGAGCATCAAGCTCAAAGCATGTTTAAGTTAATTGGTTTCAGTACTTTTTTTTTTTTTTTTTTGAGATGGAATCTCGCTCTGTCACCCAGGCAGGAGTGCAGTGGCGCGATCTCAGCTCACTGCAAGCTCCGCCTCCCGGGTACACCCCATTCTCCTGCCTCAGCCTCCCGAGTAGCTGGGACTACAGGCGCCTGCCACCGCACCTGGCTAATTTTTTGTATTTTTAGTAGAGATGGGGTTTCACTATGGTCTCGATCTCCCGACCTTGTGATCCACCTCCCTTGGTTTCCCAAAGTGCTGGGATTACAGGCGTGAGCCACCGCGCCCAGCCTATTTTTTTGAAACAGAGTCTCACTCTTTTATCCAGGCTGGAGTGCAGTGACATGATCTCAGCTCACAGTAACCTCCACATTCTGGGCTCAAGTGTTCCTCCTGTCTCAGTCTCCCAAGTAGCTGGGACCAGAGGTGCGTGCCACCACGCCCAGATAACTTTTTGTATTTTTTCTAGAGACGGGGTTTCACCATGTTGCCTAGGCTGGTCTTGAAATCCTGAGCTCAAGCAATCTGCCTCCCAAAGTGTTATAGGGCTCAATGCACTCAATTAAGTGGTTCGTTCAGTTATTTATTTGTATCAACAAAGACTTTAATTTGGGGGGTTATAATTCAGCATGTCATGAGCTCCTGCAGGCTAAGCCCTGTATCCTTTTGATAGTCCCCATTTGATTTTTGAGCACTTCTTATATTTTAGCTCCATAAGACGTTCAGGCCCATCTTGTATTTTCCCTGCCCCGTCCCTAGAACCAGCTCCTCTCTGAGGAGCCCCTGGTTTCTCTCCTTGGAGAATGGGCTCTGCAAACAGTATCTGGGAGCAGGGCGTGCTCGTGTTACTAACGTGTCACTGCCAGATTTTCTCAGTCCACAGACCTAGCAATGCCTGTATCTACAGTGACTCATGCTCACGCATCTGTATGCACATCTGTCATTGCTATCTATGTATGTCTGTTTTTTAAGTTTAATACAGAGACAGGGCCTTGCTATGTTGCCCAGGCTGGTTTTGAACTCCTGGCCTCAAGCAGTCCTCCCACCTTGGCCTCCCAAACTGCTGAGATTACAGGTGTGAGCCGTTGAACCTGGCCCGTGTGTATCTATTTAAAACTCCATGAACTCATATCCACACCTGTGAGGCTGATCTCGCACCACAAGTTCAACCTCGCTTCATTTGTAATTTACGTCTCCAGCTGTGGGAAACCTGGCTCTCCCCGACCACAGTACATTTATTGTCCTCAACCCGTGTGTACACCTGCCCCTGTGAGGTGAAAATCCACACCTGCTCTGTAGCGTCTTTGTGCCATTCTTACGGTCCTGGCCTGTTGGGATCCAGCCACAGAATTGCCTTCCAAAGTTCCTTAGTGAAAGATTCTCCCCAGGGGCCTGAAAGCTTAAAGAGAATGAATAACTCCTCTCTCCTCAGGCCCAGTCCCAAGGCACAAGGCCACTTGCACCAGCAGCGTGTGTCAGCAAGATAGTGGAAGCAGGAAGAGAGCTGGTCAGAAGATACACATCCCCTGAAGATGGAGAGGGAAGCCGTCTGGGTACTGTGTAGCAGTCACGTCACACTGGGGCACTTCCTGTTTACAGAGGACTCCAAAACCCCTGCCCCAGGCCAGGCGCGGTGGCTCACGCCTGTAATCCCAGCACTTTGGGAGGCCGAGGCGGGCAGATCACGAGGTCAGGAGATCGAGACCATCCTGGTTAACACGGTGAAACCCCGTCTCTACTAAAAATACAAAAAATGAGCCGGGCGTGGTGGCGGATGCCTGTAGTCCCAGCTACTGGGGAGGCTGAGGCAGGAGAATGGTGTGAACCTGGGAGGCGGAGCTTGCAGTGAGCCAAGATGGCGCCACTGCACTCCAGCCTGGGCGACAGAGCGAGACTCCGTCTCAAAAA